>NC_081569.1:102286793-102572564 GCF_022355385.1 Mustela nigripes
GTGAGGTGATATCTCATTGTGGGTTTGATTTGTATTTCCCTGATGCCGAGTGATATGGAGCACTTTTTCATGTGTCTGTTGGCCATCTGGATGTCTTCTTTGCAGAAATGTCTATTCATGTCCTCTGCCCATTTCTTGATTGGATTATTTGTTCTTTGGGTGTTGAGTTTGCTAAGTTCTTTATAGATTTTGGACACTAGTCCTTTATCTGATATGTTGTTTGCAAATATCTTCTCCCATTCTGTCAGTTGTCTTTTGATTTTGTTAACTCTTTCCTTTGCTGTGCAAAAGCTTTTGATCTTGATGAAATCCCAATAGTTCATCTTAAAAACAATTATTGAGAGGACCCTAGGTGGCTCAGTCAGTTAAGAATCTGCCTTTGGTTCAGGTCATGACTGCGAGGTCCTGGGACTGAGCCCCACTTGGTAGGTAGTGGGGATAGGGTCCCTGCTCACCGGGGAGCCTGCTTCTCCCTCTTCCTCTGCCTGCTGCCCCGCCTGCTTGTATTCTCTCTAACAAAGAAATAAAAATAAAATAGAAACAATTATTGTATAAATGAATGAAAAAAATTAAAAATAATTTAATGCTAGCAATTGAGTCCTTTTAGCATTCCAGTGTTCACTACTGTGATAGGATACACACTTGGCGTATGCGTGTGCACGCATGCATACAGTTTTTCCCTTTTCATGGTCATATTATTCCTTCAAGCTATGTACTTTCCCCCTTTTTACAAATGAGTAAACAAGATTAAGTAACTTACTTACTTACAGCTGGTAAATGGTGAAGCAGGGATAGGAACCACATTGATTGGAGCACAAAGTCTGTGCTATTTCCATTCTGGCATATTGTCTCCCAGAAATTAACCTAAAAAATAGTTTCATAACTCAAATGCTTCCACTTATCTGCATCCTTGCTGACACATTAACACAGCTAGTGGGAAATCAGCTTTTACTGCCCAGCTCTGGTTTTGTATGACACAGGGGCAGAACTGCTTCTATACTTCTGTCTCACAGCAGCCCCTTTGGTACTGATCCCATCTTAACCCTGCTGGAAATTCTGACTCAGAGCATCAATTCCAGAAGGCCCGATGCTCAGCAGCCAGGCCAGCTTTGCCCTCTCTGCTTTTGCATAAGAGCACCAAATGACCTGAAATACCCACTGTGGATATATGCCCCAGAAGTAGAGATGGATCAGGGAATCACTGTCTGGCTAGGTTGGGGCTTAAACTACAATAATCATGAAAAGAAACCTTGTCCCACAAGGGATGAAAGAAATTCACTTATTCGTTTATTGATTTCTTCATTCAGTTGCTGTCTATTGAGTACCTATTAAATGCAAGGGACTGTATTAGGTGCTTAGCAGAATAGAGATGAGTAAAATGAAATGAGTCAGAATGGTGGCCTGGGGTGGGGATGGACCCTGTGTCACTGAAGTCAGTTGTCTTCCAGTAAAGAACCATCTGAAGATTGGTAGGCAAGGAAGGCCTTAAAGACCTTCCATGCCTGAGCCATACTCATGCAGGGCAGCTTCAGTGGCCCTGCCTCTTGGGATGAGGGTAAGAGAAGATGCTTAAGAGCCAAAAGGCAGGGTAGTGAAGGAAGAGGAGCTGTGTCCCAGTTTGCCACTGTCTTGCCATGTGATGTAGAACAATTCCCCCTTACCCATCTGGTCTTTAGTTCTCCTGTGTTCTTAGTGATTATCTGCCGTCCTCCTCCCTTCTCTCTGGCAGAGAGCCCAACTCTGGGGCCCACTTCCAGTCCTGATGGCCAGTGGCCCAGCCTTTGTGCTACTTCTCCGCGTGGGTCTGGACTGAACACATGGGCATGGATGAATGTTTGCTCTAATGATGGCGGTGAGCAGAATGCTGAGGCTTGCTTGTTCCCTTCCAAGTCCTGTCAAGTGAAAAAGCGCATGATCAGAAAAGTTCAGAGTAGTTTAATGGCATACCTAGAAGTGCTTGGAAATGGCTGGAAAGAGCTGGGGACAGCTTAGCAGGTCTGGCTGCCAGGTGCCAGCTGCCAAGTCTAGTGTTTCACATCTGAGCTGGGTTGCCCAAGCTTGGCTGTGGGCCCTTTGGTGGAAGACTGTCTTCATGCCTCGGATGAGCTGTATACAAACAGTGGCTCAGTGTCATGGCAGCTGGCAGGAGGGAGCATGGATTCTTCCAAGGAAAGTGCCAAGAAGTTGGGACAGATGAGCCTGACCCATAAGCAAGAAAATCTTTGAAAATCAGAAGGTTCAGAGATCAGGGAAAGAAACTTTAAACCCCATCTCAGTTTCAGCTTTACTTCAATTCAACAAGTAATTTTTGAACACCTACTATATGTCAGACCTCTTAGAGGCTGAGGAATATGTCAGTAAACAGACATCTTTGCCCTTTTGAAGCTTACATGCCACAGGAGGAGACAAATGTTAAATAAAAAATGTAATAAATAAAGATGGTTTATGGTATATCAGAAGACGAGTGCTTTGAAAATCAAGAAAGAGAAGGGTAAGGGGGACATCAGCATGTGAGGAGGAGGAAGTAGGTTGTAGTATTATCCTTTCTTTACTTTTCTTTGCTTTGCTTTTGTCATCAGTGGATACCTCAGATCTACAGTCAGTCAGGGAGCCGAAGCAATTTTGAAATAGAACTGGGGATGGGCTCAGTTGTTAAGTGTCTGCCTTCAGGTCAGGTCATGATCCCGGGGTCCTGGGATTGAGCCCCATGTTGGGCTTCCTGCTCCAGGGGAAGCCTGCTTCTCCCTCTTCCACTCCCCTGCTTGTGTTCCCTCTCTCGCTGTCTCTCTGTCAAATAAATAAATCTTAAAAAATATATTAAAAAATGAAGAATTTGGAATGGGACAGGGTGCAATGAACAAACTTCTGCAGGACATAACCAGAATATTTGAGAAAGGTCAGCAGGTGAGACCGAAGTAGAGGCTTGTCTGTAGAAATGTCCCAAAACACAATTCCTCAGGCTTGGTCCACTACTGCCTTCAAAACCGGGCCTAATGGAAAGTGGAGGAGCCTGGGAGGGTGCGAGAAACACAATTATCATCCCAACCAGGGCTGTTTTGGAGACAGACACCCACATTTTCTTAACTCACTTTGCCTCTGAGTTAGGGAACATCTACAAAGGGTTGTGTGAGCTTGTGGGAGCTAAACCAGGAACTGTCCTTTTGATTTTCTTCATAGGACAAGAAGAGACAAATGTTTTTAGGCTGATCATTAGGCTAAGACTGGTATTTCAAATACTTGTTTGAGAGGTAAACACAAAACCAAAATCTGAAAAAGAGCCCTAAATTCCAAGATTGAATATATACTTCAAATCTCAGATGCATGGTCCCTGGGGACTCCTCACAAAGAAAAACTTTTCTTTTGAAAGGTTTAGGAAACAAAGATTTTAAATAAAAGGCTGTTGGTTTTACAATGGTGGGATGGTAGAGACAAGGTAGGGTAGATCCTTACTAAACAGAGCTTCAGGCACGTGAAGGTCAGCATCCTGAAGGCCCCACCCCAGCCTGTCCATGTGCATCAAGGCTCCTGCTAAGGTTCTTCCTCCTCCTCCATTGCTGAATGCAGGTGACTGCTGTGTGATGTGGTGCTTTGTGAGGAAGAGCTGGTTCTCCCAGAAGAAGAAATACGGAGAGCATTAGGGGTGAAGTAGGAAGAGATGGAGGTCCCACAATGGTGGGTGGAAATAAGGACCAGAGTACTATGAACTATGTCTTGTTCTTATTAATCTGATTATGTATACATATACATATATATGTATTATATATTAATTATAAATATATGTTCTATATGTAGGATATCTGAAAATTTAAAAGAGAAGGGTCAAGAGCAGCAACATGGATGAGTGGGTGTGGAGGCCTGGGGTGGCTGGGTGCTGAGTGGACACTTGTGACCTGTGCTAAGAAGACGGGCCCTGACTACTGAGGGCAGAAGCCCTGACTTGGGACAATAGGTCAGGAAGAGCCAGAGAGGCCCTTTCTGGATCGGAGCGCTCCCTTAGTGAGGGAAGCCCGGCAGGCAAGAGTCTTAGCAGGCCACACCCCAGGCTGTCAGGAGACCAACAAACAAGCAGAATAGGTTCTATTGGAACCACATCCAGCATTTCCCTGGGAGAGTTTTCATACATGTGTACAGACAGAAAAGAATCCGGGCCCCTGACTGTGACTACCACAAGAGATCGGGACTTCAAGCATAAGGAAGGGGTGACTAGTTAACCAGCCTTGGAGCATATCTCCTTGAGCTTGAGAAGCTTGTTCTAAGCACGTGCCGGCTCTGAGGTTTGCTTAATGGGCACTTATGAGCTTTTTCATAGGGTTCTTTATTTCTGATTAATAAAAATGGGAAATTCTGGGTCATGAGTGATCAGGGATTCAAATACCAAACACCATCCTCCATCTCAGGGGTTCCAAATGACAGGGTGTCATTCTCAGGGGATTGAGCCATTGATTAAAACTTTGTCCACAGCCTCCCACAGCAGGAGTGTGTAGCAGCAGGGAGGCACTCTCCCATCGTTGGGAGGTGGGGTGTTTTTGTTTTTGTTTTTTTAAAGATTTTATTTATTTATTTGACAGAGAGATGACAAGTAGGCAGAGAGGCAGGCAGAGACAGAGAGAGGGGGAAGCAGGCTCCCCACTGAACATAGAGCCCGATGCGGGACTCGATCCCTGGACCCTGGGATCATGACCTGAGCTGAAGGCAGAGGCTTTAACCCACTGAGCCACCCAGGCACACCCTGTACAGGTAGTTTTATAGACAGCAATGTGCTTTGGCCTATGGCATAGCACGGAGGATTTGGGCAGCGGAGTCAGACCAATGTGGCTGCACCTCCTGACTCTCTCATTCCCTTGTGTTTTTCACATCCGCTTCACTGTTTTCTTGTTCAAAATATTTCAGATAACACCGTGGGGTAGAAAGTTAAGTTCTTTCTGCACACCTGCCCCCCGAGGGGGAAACTGTTAGAGTTTGTTATTTATCTTTTTCTACGTCAATGCCAATAACGATGGTTCCAGCTGTCATCATGGATTATGCAGATGCATGCTTTTGAGCTTTTTACACTCACGTGGAATCATACTATAGAGACTGTCTGGAACTCTCTTTTGCTTACTGTATATATAGATCCTTCCATGCCCATACATAAAGAAATGTTTCCTTTTAAAAGCTCTGTTATGGGGCACCTGGGTGGCTCAGTGGATTAAGCTTCTGCCTTTGGCTCAGGTCATGATCCCAGGGTCCTGGGATCGAGCCCCTTGTCGGGCTTTCTGCTCAGCAGGGAGCCTGCTTCCCCCTCTCTCTGCCTGCCTCTCTGCCTACTTGTGATCTCTCTCTCTGCCAAATAAATAAATAAAATCTTTAAAAAAATAAAAGTTCTGTTATGATCCATGCTGAATACGGATCATAATATGTTTGATAAGCTCTACTAATGGATATTTTAACGTTTCGTATTTTTTTGGCTGTGAAAAATCATGCAACAAAAAAAAAATGTGCTTTATCTATCTACCCACATATACATCTGCTGAGTATCTCTGTGGAGTACATTTCCAGGAGTGGAACTGCCGTGTTGTGGGGGTCTACACACTTAACATGATGATTATAGAGCCAAATGTCTGTAAGAGAAAATTGAGCTGACCTGTATTTCCACTAATAAAGAATGAGTGGCCTTTAATTCATACTTTGACCTGTATTTTTATTGCAATTGTTCACATAAGGTGATGGATGTATATAGCTCAAGAGTTAGCGCCTAGTAGACATGAACATCATCTGTGCTCTTTGCCGTTGTCACAGGAGCTTCTGGGAACACCGGCTCATGGTAGCACAGCCAGAAAGCCACAACCACCCAGAACATTCTACTTCAGTGGCAGCCGTTACATTTGGTCCAAGCCTGAGGCGATGCTTGTTCACAAGCACACAAGGTGCCCTTGCGTAATTCTCCACTCTACTTCTATGCCAGGGAAAATGTGAGCAGTATATGTTTCTTCCTTATTTACTTTCAAGCCTGATAACTATCATGGAACTTGTTAATTTTCTGTTGGGCCATTAGGCCAAGATGCTTTTTATAAGTCTTAGTATTCACATTTGCTTTTTTCCTGGATAAAACTAAAGGCAAATGAACAGACACAAGAGTTTGTTATCTCTCGGAGCTGCCCTCAGGGATGGAGTAAGGATTGGTAGAAAGGTTGCGTGTCCTTCCAGCCGCTATCCCCAGTGGTTAAAGAAGCTCAGAGTGACTTTCTCCTATCCCTAGTGATCAGAAGGAGGCAAGCTGGACCCTTCCCATCTCCAGCAAATGAAGTGTAGCCCCAAGTTCCACCCATAACAGATTCCTCTTCAAAGACTGTAGTATTCCTTTATCTGTGATGTACTGGTTTGCAATTAGGATTTAATATTTCTGAAAATCTCATGATTTACATTTTTGGAAAATGATTGGTGGATCAAAGAAAAGAAGGCTGCCTCCAGCTTTGCTCCCTGATTTGGCTCTAGTCCTATCTCCAGTCTGGTCCAACGTGACGTTGGGAGCTTCCATCCCACAGGCCACTGGGCTCTGGAAATAGTTGCTCATGATCTACTGTAACTGGCTGTCAGACAGGGCCCCTCCACACCGCCACCCTTTAGTGTCACTCTCAGAGGTACTCTGGAGGAGGCCAGTTGTTCCTTGGTGCCTAGAGGGTCCTTCCTCTCTGCCCAGCGCCTCACTTCTTTATCTAGCCTCCCCCTTTCCTCCCAGCGTGTCACGTAAGGGGATGACAAACATAAATTCCACCTCAGCAGTCAACTGTACCAGTAACGCTTCCCCTCTTCAGGTCACCAGTTGTGTCCCCCTGGCTCTGTGTGTCTCTCTGAGCCCTGAACTAGTTCAACCTGTCGCCTCCATTCCCAGCTCACCTGTCCAACCTCATTGACATCGAAGCCTTTTAGTCCCCCTTCGTTCAGACATGACAAGGCTGTCATTTTTACTGAGGTATGGAGGAAACACCACAAAAGCAGAAAAATGAATGAACTTCCAGAGAACACATTTCAGGTCTTGACTTTAATCCAGCCAGAGAATGATTTGGCTAGCATGACTTGAAAAGTATTTATAGACAGTTTCTAGATTCTTTCCCTCAGCTCATTCTTAATTCAAATATAAGCAGCATAAATTCAGGAAGGACGCAGTAGTGTACACATATCAAGAAGTCTGAGGGATGCCTGGGGTGTCATGGTGGGTCACCAATAATTACATTGAGTGTTCCAGATTCTTAAATTCATTGTGAAGGATTTTTGGTTTTGTTTTTTGTTTGTTTTGTTTGTTTGGCAAATTTTGGGTATGGAAAAGACTGCTTACCGGTCACTTTTTTTTTTTTAATATTTTATTTATTTATTTGACAGACAGATATGCAGGCAGAGAGGTAGGTGGGGGGAGCAGGCTCCCTGCTGAGCAGAGAGCCTGATGCGGGGCTCGATCCCAGGACCATGAGATCATGACCTGAGCCAAAGGCAGAGGCTTAACCCACTGAGCCACTCAGGCAACCCCTGGTCACTTTGTTTTAAACTAATACTCAGTTTGTTAAATTTGTGAAGTTAAAAACAGACTGTCTCCTTAGGTTTTTGTTATTCTACAAATCTTGTTATTTATTTGTAAACTTGCTTAAGAACAACCATTTTCACTTTTTCTTTCTTTGTTTTCTTTTTCTAATGTTTGAAAATCTCAAATGATACAAAGTAAACTGCCTTACACAATTAGTCCCATAGAGTTTAGTTAATTAAATTATTTTAAGTATTTTAAACTCACTGATATCGAAGAGATTACTGCCTATCTTCTCCTCTAGGATTCTGATGGATTCCTGTCTCACGTTGAGGTCTTTTTTCCATTTTGAGTTTATCTTTGTATACGGTGTAAGAGAATGGTCGAGTTTCATTCTTCTACTTATAGCTGTCCAGTTTTCCCAGCACCATTTATTGAAGAGACTGTCTGTTTTCCACTGTATATTTTTTCCTGTTTTGTTGAAGATTAATTGACCATAGGGTTGAGGGTCCATATCTGGGCTCTCTACTCTGTTCCACTGGTCTGTGTGTCTGTTTTTATGCCAGTACCATGCTGTCTTGGTGATCACAGCTTTGTAATAAAGCTTGAAATCAGGTAACGTGATGCCCCCCAGCTTTATTTTTGTTTTTCAACATTTCCTTAGCGATTCGGGGTCTCTTCTGATTCCATACAAATTTTTGGATTATTTGCTCCCACTCTTTGAAGAATACTGGTGGAATTTTGATCGGAATGGCATTAAAAGTATATATTGCTCTAGGCAGTATAGACATAAACTCACATATATGTTTATTATATTTGGCCTTAGTTTTGAGATCTCTGAAAGTCTACACTAATAAGCAGGAATTTTCCAAGTGTTTGAATAGCTCTGGCAAATCCAATTAACCCAAATTCTCTTAAAAGTTCAATACTGTTTTTAAGTTTTGTTTAGACTTAAGATCACAAGCCTAAATGATCAGAAACCTTTTAAAAATTGCATGTTAAGTTACAACATAGAGACTATTCCTAAATGATTGTTTTATCATTTCTCATTTAATTCTGAGATTTCCTAGAGCATTTTTAAAAATTTCATCAGGCTGAGGTTACCAATGCTTTTATTAATTTTCATAAATTTAGAGCAGGAGGGATTTGGGAGCTACATGTGTCTAGGATGGTTTTATTAGAGCCACGCTGAACAAGTAGGACTTTTTTCCTAGCTGATGCGCTGACAGGAGACTCCCAAGTTCACACCCCCTTACCTGCTCTGGTTTCATCACCAGCATTTCCTAGATTCAAATGATACACTTAGCTAGTTTACTCATAACCTCTTTCAACTCTATTTAAATCTATTCATCTATTTAAATAGATGCTTTCTACATTTTTATCCAGACTGCATAAATTTCCTTGACCACCAAATTGGTTTCTGCATTCTTTCATATTGAATTTACCTTGAATTCCTTTCATACTTTTGTCTGACTCTCTGGCCATAGTAGGTGAATGACATTCGGCATGGCCGGTAGGACCTGGCATCTGTCCGTATCTCTTGTTTCTTTGATCCCTGACTCCTTCAGCAGACTCTAAGCATCAGGAGGGCTGTTTTGCTTATTCTTGACACCCACGACAGTGCTTGCTGGTAATAACTTCTTGATAAGTCAACAATTTAATAAATGGAAGGGCTCAAGAATGAATGACTGGATTAATGAATAAGCTTCCTGGGTGAGAAATCAAGGACACTAATATGTGTCAGGCCCAGGGTCATAGGATTATATTCTCAAACAAAAAGGGGACAGAGTGCGCCACAGTGTCTCGGATGTCTCGAGGTGGGTGGGACATATGTTCCGAGAGAGGGAAAAGGAACACTGGCAGGAGTTTGTGTGATTACTGTTTACTGGGTGGGTACAGTCTTTACACGGATGAGCTCCCCTTTTATGACAGATTTGTTAAAGTACATACATATATGGAAAGCAACTTCTAAATGGCTAGGAAATTTGTCCCTTGTCTCATCCCTGGTAAAGGAAAGAGGAGAGACTCAGATTAAAGTTTGTCTGACTCTGTTCTTTCTGTTATACCATAGTACCTAACTCTGGGAATTCATTTATTCCTTCAACAAACATTTAATATTTGTTCTATGTTAGGTCAGTGCTAGACACTGAAGTTACTAAAATGAATTAGATACACTTACTTACCTTCTTAGGAACTCACTGTTTTTAGGGAAGACAAATATTGAAATAATCACTATATCATCACTCATTCACTCATTTATTTATTCAAAAATATTTATCCAATATCCGGTACTAGGACAGGTACTGGAGATGCAACGGGAAACCAAACAGACGTGCCACCTGGCCTCATGGAGATTACAGTCTAATGGGGGACACTGCTTCATGTAAGTGACTATAAAACCATAATCATGAAAGGGCTCTGAAGTAGGAGGTCATGATGTTACATGTGTGCATGGTAGGGCGGGATTTGCCCTAGTCACGTATGTCAGGGAAGAGGAGGTGACTCCTGAAGTAACCAGGTAAAGCGTGAGGCAAGAGGTTCCAGGCAGAACGGCAGTAAGCACTAATATGTAGGGCAGGAGGGAATATGACAAATTCAAGAAACTGAGACAAGTCAGTTTGCTTTGAGTGGACCAAGATGGTGAGGCTGGGTCAGTGGCTGGTGGCTGGACTGTGAAGCCTCAGTGTCTGTCTTCCTTCTTTCTTTTCTTTTCTCTTTCTTTCTTTCTTTCTTTCTCTCTCTCTTTCTCTCTTTCTCTCTTTCTTGGAGAGAGTATATGTGAACAGGAGCAGGATATTGAAGGGGTGGGGAGATGGACAGAGAAAGAGGGAATTTCCAGCAGGTTCCCTTACCCCCCGCCCCCTGAGCATAGAACCTAATGCAGAGCTCCATCCCACAACCGTGAGATCATGACCTGAGCCAAAGCCAACAGTCAGATGCTTGACCTACTGAACTACCCAGGTGCCCCCAGTATCTTTTTCTTCAGAGTGATGGGAAGCCATTGATGACATTTAGGCAGAAAGATGACAAGATGTATCTGTGTTTTGAAAAAAAGTACTTCATAAATAGTATTAAAAGCAAATCACACTGGGTGTGGTGCATAAACAATGAATTCTGGAACAATGAAAAGAAATTTAAAAAAATTTTTTTTTAAAAAGCAGATAGGGGCCCCTGGGTGTCTCAGTTGGTTAAGCATCTGCCTTTGGCCTGGGTCATGATCCCAAGGTCCTGGGATCAAATCCTGCATCAGGCTCACTGCTCAGCGGGTGTCTGCTTCTCCCTCTCCCTCTGCCCCTTGCTCTGCTCATGCTCTCTCTCTTGCTCACACTTTCAAATAAGTAAATAAGTAAAATCTTTTAAAAAAAGCATATGGGTAAGGGGGTGAGGTAAGAATGGGGCTATAGGAAGAGCTGGAGGAGACAGGAAAGAAGTTTGCTTGAATCAGGATGGTGGTGGTTGTAGAGAAGAGATGACAAGTAGGCAGACTCAAGAGATAGTTAAGGCAGTGCTGTTGATAGGACTTGGTGATAGACTGGGGACAGAGCATGGATGAGAGGGAGATGCCAATGATATTTCCCAAGTTTCTGGCTTGGGCAGTTGGAGGAGAGGTGGCATCATTCCCTGAGGTACAGAGGGTTGAACAGGGACCAGGTGTGAAGAGGAAAGATCATGGGTTTATCTTTGGACCTGTAGAGTTTGTGGTGGCTTGGAGAGAGTCCAGCACACATATCAAGTAGGCAATGGATGGATATTCTGGGTCCCAGAGGAGAAGTCTCGATTGGTGGTATAATGCAGGAAGTACAATAAACTAGCTATGTATAGGGGCCATGGGGCTGGGATTTTGCTAGTAGAGGACATCATGCATACCCAGTATACAGAAGAAGGGATTTTTATCCTTCGTAATAATATTACCTTATAATAATATAATATTTTCCAATTTATCAGCTCTTTCAGGTCAGTTGTATAATTTGAACATCATGACACCTCACCAAGAATGACTATGTATGTTTTACAGTTAAGAAAACTTAACTTGTGATCTTAAGTCTAAACAAAACTTAAAAACAGTATTGAACTTTTAAGAGAATTTGGGTGAATTGGATTTGGGTGAATTGGTGGTGGGTATTATAGAGGGCACGGATTGCATGGAGCACTGGGTGTGGTGAAAAAATAATACTGTTTTTCTGAAAATAAATTAATTAATTAAAAAAAAAAGAAAACAGATGCTCAACCTCTCACGTTTGGTAGAACATGCCTGGATATAGTCTATTCTTTAGCTCCCATTTTCTTCTTTCGTCTCATTTCTCTGTCCTGCCCAAATGGCTGTAAAAATTAGAACTTTATCAGAATAAATATATTACAATGCTAATGCTAGCCAAAGAATGCCAGGTTATTAAAGAGTGTGTTTGCCTTTATGTGTGGGACTGATGAGCTCTCTGAATATTGGGATGGCTGCTCTGTGCTCTGAAGACCACCCCCCCCACCCCAGGGACAGCATTATACCCCAAGGAGACAGTACTGGGCAGACATTACTTAGGTTTATTAGTCCCCAGTTTTTCTAATAGTTTGCATTATTTTTCCCTACTGTCTGAGTTTCAGAAGCTCTGAAATTGCTTGTTCTCACCCTCTGCTATATTTTCTGGTCCAGCTAAACCCAGGAAATGGAGTATAATCATACCAAAAGCTTTGCATGAGTATAAGAATGTGGGGTGGGGTGTGTGCTTTATTTTGCCAGAAAATCTTTGCCAATCTCTAAGAAGCTGATAGCTCTTAAGTCATACTGACTTTTTTTAAATTTAATTTTATTTATTTAAGATTTTATTTTTTTATTTGACAGAGGGAGACACAGCAAGAGAGGGAACAGAAGCAGGGGGAGTGAGAAAGGGTGAAGCAGGCTTCCCGCCAAGCAGGGGGCCTGATGTGGGACTTGACCCCAGGACCCTGGGATCATGACCTGAGCAGAAGCCAGATGCTTAACAACTGAGCCAGCCAGGAGCCCTGACTTTTTTTTTTTTTTTTTTAAGTAGTTTCTATTTACAAAGTCTCACAGGAAGTATAGGAACCAACAAGAAGTTAGTCTCTTCTCCTTATCCAGAAGCAAAGGGATCAGGACCATGGCTGATGTGCTACATCCTCTTATCGATTATCTTCTCTATAACACCTTTATTGTGAAACTGTTTGTTACTGCTCACGCAGGTAAACTGACTTCCCTGGTCGCAGAAGTTGTTAATACCAGAGTTGAAACCACGTTTCCATGACTCGTGACTCAGCCCCCTTGCCACATGGATAGAACCAGAATGTTATGTGGCAACCTGGAGAGTTGTTTTACCATTTTACTCTTGTCTTCAGAGAAGGTCTCATTGTTATTGTTCCTTATGTGTTAGGTTCTATGTAGTGTTATTATAGTTTCTATTAAGATATTTAGAGGAGATTACGTAACATCCCTTAGAAACCTCTGTTTGTATTTAACCTTTCTTATGTCCAGGAAGTCCTTATATCCCTAAAAACTGGTAAAGTACATTGTTAATGTAAAACATCTAAGTCATATTTTCCCCAGTCAATGATCTATATTACCATTCATAATCTAGTCAGTTTTTTTCAAAACTCACTAGAATACAAGCTGCACACTTTTGTTATATATCTGTGTCTGTGTCTATTTTTAGGTCTGTGTCCATGTCCATATTTGTCTGTACAGTTATATAGACTGATTTTTTGGAGGATTTATCCAACATACTAACAGCTACTGTTGCTGGCAGGTGGAATTATGAATATTTTATTGTTTTCTATTTTTTATAATTTTTCCATAATGCAAAAGTAATAGCTAAAAAAGAAAAAAAATATTTTTAATCTGTTTTTTTTTTCAATCTACTGATCTAGGATATTAAAATGAATTTTAGGCTCATCTAAGAGATTGTGGGAGCAATAGTAGTCGTATTTGTAATAATCTTGCTTAGCTAGGGAACTGGTTAAAAACTAGCAAGTAAGAGAAAACAAGTACAAAATAATGTAGCAGTGACTTAGTAATCTATCTTCCGAAATAGTAAAACCAAGAGGAAGCTGTTGGGGAAGCTACTTAAAGGGGATCAGTTTTCAGATGTGGTTTGAAGTGTGTGGCTGGTGTGATGGTAAAAGTGGAAGTGACCAAGCAAAAGGTCCATAGTGAGACCCAATGCACTGTGGTTACAGGACCTCAAGCTGATCGGCTTTGTGGAATAGAAGCTGAGCTGAGAATATGCACTAAGCATACATGCATGTTTACTTTTTAGAGAGGGAGCCACATGGACATTCAGTCACAAACGTAAGTTTTATGTATCATATATTAAGGGCTATGATTCTTATGGTTGCAGATGGATGATGGAAGCAGTCCCAGGGGTGTGAATATTGCTTGCCTATAAAAAAGTGTATTTCTCTATATGGAAAACTCAGCAGTGAAAATGGCCCATGAAAATGGACTCTAGGTCTGAAGTTAGACCATACTGCTCTCCTAGGACCTGCAGCAAGGTTCATTTTACCAAGTGGCCAATGTAGGAGATGGAGGAAGCCAGCGATACTGCCAAAGATCTTGTGTTCTTATCACAGTTTCTATGTGCACATCAAAACATAAGATACCAGTGATATTGCCAATGTTCTTATGATGCTTAATTGAGGAGGAACTGAATTCTCCCACCCCTTTGAGACCAAGATTCCGCTGACCTTAACCAAACCAACATACAATGTTCCCACCTGCCTTTGGAAATGTATAAAAAAGTCTATTAATGAGCATTGGTTCCAAGCTTCCCACTGGAACCTACTGTTTCTCAGGACCCTTAAAAAGTACATTTTAGTATAGGAGTTCAATCCTTCCCACCCACCCCCCAAAAAAACAACCAACAAACAATGACAAAACCTAGGTATATACCAACAATGTGGTAAGGTAGTTGTGAGGTAGTTGCAAAATATTTATGGGAAACAGAATAAACCAGTTTATGTAGAGTTTGCTTGCCTTAGAGAAAGAAAACAAGAATTATGAAATCTACATGAGAATATTTATTAAATTGATCTGATGGTGATGAGCCACAACGGTTAGAGCCCTTTGTACTACAGATGGTAAGCTGTAAGGGATTGGTTTATGTCAATACTTTCAATATTTTTAAAATACAAAAAAATTGCTAAATATATATTCACATATATTAAATATTAATATAAATTATATATATTTAACAGACACATGTTATACTTCAGAGGATATAATCAGGACAAACAGAACAAGAGTTACAAAAGCTGTATATGTTCACTGAAAATGTATGTATAGGTGATTGATAGAAATGCTAGTATATTTGCAACTTCTTGTACTTCTGTAGCCATAATTAAAGAAAAAGTTATGAGTGACATAGTGATTCCCCAAATTAAAATGCCTCTGTGCTCACTTGAACAAGCACTGTCTATATTTTTATGAGCCTTCTATCGTACCTAACAATTACATGTTCTGAAAGTTTGCTTCTAGGATGGTAGAGTAAATTTCTAATCTAACAGCCTGATACCCTGAGAGATAACAACTGTAACTTCTGAAAACAACAAAAAAAGTCTCTTTGAGGGGTCTGGAGAGTGTAGAAAAGCCAAAAGGGAGTCAAAACTTGGAAGATGTAACTGCCAGTGACCAGCATCAGTTTTACCCTGAGGGTGATGATGGTGTGGGCAGGAAGGGTTAAAACTTCAGTTAGAAAGCCTGTGTCTCTCTGGCAAGAGGAGTTAGAGAAAGGATCCATGAGCAAGTTGGACTGCTGGAAGTGATAGAGGCAAACTCCAGAAATGAGAAAACCAGGGAAGGGAATGTCAGATTCTGTGTATAAACTGCCCAAGACTCTGACAGATTGTTGACCCACACATGCAGAGCCACCCCCAGAGCAGGAAAGTTTGCATTTTGCACGTTGAGTCTAACCAAGTTAATTGCTTTCTAAAGAGTAAAAAAAAGAGAGAGAGCGAGTGAAAGAGAGAGAGTGTGTGCAAATACTCTTTGGAGGGATGTAAGAGAATTGAGAGTCTTCACAACATAGTATTAACATGTCAAAGACCTAGTCGAAAATTACCTGATGTTTGAATAACCAGGAAACTATGACCCATTCCTAAGGGAAATAATAGTTAACAGATGTTATCTCCAAGAAAATGTAAAGTTTTTCAAATTGTCAGAAAAGAACATTAAAGTAGCAATTATAACTATGCTTAATCAGGTAAAAGAAAAGATGCTTATAACAAATGAAAAAATAGACAATCTCAGAAGACAAGTAGAAACTCTTGATATGATTTTTTTTAAACGTGATAGAAAAAAAGGTGAAATTGTAACAAATTTGCAAAAAGTTATACGTAAACCTGTATGTGCAATGATGGTACATCAGGCCTCTGACTGCCATCTGTTACGTATGTCCTAAGTGACAAGAAATGAGAACTGCTGTAATAAAGAATAAGGAACTACTGACCTTTGTCATTGTTGGTTGCTTGGTTGGTTTGATTTTAGGAGATTGTCACATTCAGAGCTGTGACTTGAAAAAAATCTTATTAAAAGGTGTTTAGATGATTGAAGAGGAAATAGACTATAGGCAGACTACCACACACACACACACACACAAAAGGACGGCAAGAAATGTTTATAGCATAGCAAATATAACAAAATGTTATATAGTTACTGTATCAAGTGCCATTGTATAAAGTACCAAAATTGATAAGAAATATAGTAAGATACCAAAAAAAAAAGCTGAAAAAGACATAGACTTACAATTCCTAAATGAAAGAGCCATAATTTTAGTAAACAAACATAACAAAAAGTCTAGTTTTACTATCAGTCAAGGAATTCCAAACTGAAATAATGATATCACTTTTTGCAAATTAAATTAGCAAAATTTTGATGATAATATTCAGTTTCAATTGAGAGCATAGGAAAACTGTATATTCATATATGCAAAAGTATATGTAAGACAGTTCAACTGGTTTGGAAAGTAATTGACAATGTGTCAAAACTGTAAGAGTATTCATATCATTAAACCCAGTAATACTAATTTTGCGTATACAGGCAATAAACTCAAACATTAAAAAGCTACATAAATGAAGTTTTTCATCCATCACGAAGTAGCTTACAATAGCAAAAAAAGAAAAAAAAAACAGTGCTGAGAACATGATCCAACAATAAAGAAATTGTTAAGTAGATTAGGATACTTTCATAGGATGGAAAGTTGTGCAATCATTAAAATCTTATGGCTATGAAGACTATTGCAAAATTGAAAGATATTATAATATGAGTAAAGGAAACAGTCAATAAGATATATAACATAATCATATTCTCTAAAAAGTGCATTTGAAAAATGAACAAAATTAAGATTGTAATTATGTGAGAGCTCTGGTATTCTTGGGTTATGACTGATTTTTCCCCTCTAGTTTTAAACCATTTATTGTGCTTAAAATTATAACTTTTAAAACAGTCTAGCCGAAGTTTTCTGAATCTTAGGAATGGAGTGGGAATAATGAGAAAGGCATGGACTGAAAGGTGAAGAGAAGGTCAGATGGAGAACATCTGGACCTTGATTATGTGTGGGTGGTGGGAGAGGGCAGTGTCAAAGGTGTTTAGATTCCTGGATTTTAATCCTGGGTGATTAGGAGGAGCCAATTCCAGAATCAAATATAGGGAAAACAGGAGGTCAGCAAGCACAGAAGGGAAGAATATGGATCCTATCTTGGGCATGTTCAGCCCAAGGGACCAGTTGGACTTCTCAGTCCAGCAGACCATGGGAAATGGAAGAAGTCATGTTTATCCTATGGACATGAACAGCTGAATTCCTGAAATGGAATGAGGTCACCAAAGAAGAATGGGGAAAAACGGTCTGACAGTAGAACTGAATTTAAGGGTGAGAATAATAACAGTGAAGGCAGTGGAAAAAGAACAAGATTCACCAAAACTTAGAGTTAAAGAACTGGGTCCAAGTCCCGTTTCCTCATTCAGGCAAGTGCAGTGGTTGCTCACATTGGTAGTCTTTTTTGAGCCATGCTTCCCTTCCCCTTGAGCAAAGTCTGGGTCTGTGAGTTGCTCTAGCCAATGGAATATGACAGAAGTGATACTCCGCCTGTTCTGGTTTTAAGACTTAAGAAGGCTTTTGTTCTTTGGGGAGCTCTGAGCCTCCCGTGTAAGAAATCCAATAATCTGCTGAAGAAACCATATATAGAGAGAGATGCCCTAAGACTGGGTGGGGAGGGAGAGAGACAGCCGTCTCAGCATCCCAACTGAGCCCAGCCTTTTAGCTGTCCCCAGCCAGGTGCTAGACGTGTCAGTGAGCCATCTAAGACCTTCGAGCCCCAGTCACCATCTGATACAACTTCATGACAAATCCCAAGTGAGGCCATAAAAGGAATAGTCCAGCTGAGCCTCAGTCTGTCCACACGGTCGTTTGAAATAATAAATTGGTCGTTGTTTTAAACCACTAATCTTAAAGTAATTTGTTAGGCAGCACTAGATAACTGAAACCACAAGTTAATCAAGGAACTTAACCTACGCACAGCTTTTGTTCATGCAGAAGTGATAACTGGTTTACCATCATGGTCAAATGAGATCATGTGCTCAATGATTCTGATTTTTTTTTCCATAAAAGCACCCTTGGTGGCAGAGGACAGTGAATGACCCACCTCTGGGTCTGGAGAGTGTGTCTATTTCTTGGGAGGCTGTGGTTTCATAGTAAACATAGCCAGTTTTGCATTCTTCATAAAGTAGCCCCATTATTATTTTTAAATGTATTTTCTCTGGTTCCACATACCCTGGTTTTCCTGTGTCTTCACATCCTTCTACTGTATCATGGTGAATTTGGGGGGGGGGGCATAAATACCAGTTGAAAATATAAGGACATATAATCTATAAGTGTGCAACAAAGGAGAATTACTGGTAAGGGATAGAGGGAGAGTACTCAAGAGAGGCAGGACAAGCAACAAATTCCCAGGTCTTAGAAAACTGAGAGGTTTGTTTAACCATCAAATACTGCAGAAAGGTCACTGGATTTGGTTGGATGGTAAGTCATCAAGATAATGGTTTCTTTGGTGAGAAAGCCCTAGCCAGGGACAGAATGAAAGTGGACAGAATAGGCTTTTTGAGGGCATTGGGAGAGAAAGAAAGGCAAATGATAGGAGAATGTACAGTCAGGAAGAAGTGGGGGTATGAGAGGGATTTTATTCTGGTAAGTTTTGTTTTAGAATAGAAGTCTGCACATGTATTTAATGGTGGGTAAAAAAAAGCAATGAAGAGGGAAAGAATTTGATGGATATAAGACAGAGGAATGATAAAATAAAAGAAGATTCAACAAGAGTCAGGAGGCTTAGCATGGCTACTACAAATAGAATTGGCCTCAGAAAGAATGAGAGAATCATTTCTGTAATGAGAGGGAAGGACCAGAAAGCAGGAGAAACAGAGACACACAGAAGTGGAAGGGAGAGGGAGGAAGTTCACGTTGTGCATCTTCAGCCCTTTGGACACCAGGTCACCTGCACAGATGGGATGTATGGAGCCTTGAAAAATGGGAGATAAAATTTAATATATTGGAGGGATGGCAGAAGGAATCAGCTAGAGGTAAGTTGATATCCAAGCAGCAGTGAGGGTCTGGCCTAGGGTAGAGAACATGAATTTATGGTAGCATCAATCACTGACCTCATTGAATAACTTTATATCGAGAGAGAGAGAGACAGAGACAGAAAGAGACACACTGAGAGACATAACAAGAAAAATGGGGGTTTCCCAAGAGCAGGGATTGAAAATTCAGTTACATCAGGAGGATATGTCAGAGAAGGGATGCTTGAGCTGTCAGAGCATGTTTCATTAGGTGGAATGTGATGTAGGCTAAAAGTATGTTGGTGGATGAGGGACACATGGCAGGGTCCAGGGCTGGACAAGACAGACATGTTGGACATGTTGGATATGATGGACATGAAAGACACCATCAGCTGGTTTGAGAGAGAAGGAAATGTTAAATGCAGTCAAATGTATTTCATATTCACAGATCTTAGAGTTTGAATAATTGTCCATAATGATGTGATGCCAAGTGTAATTATGATTCTGAATGGCTGAAGTGGTGTAGAGTGAATGGTTTGAGGAAGTCAAGACCAGTGGGTTTGAAGTATTGTCTTAGGAATGGTGTGAGGGTCAGTTTTATGTGTGAACTTGGCTTGGTTATAGTCCCCAGTTACTCCATCAAACACTAATTTGGTGGTGGTGGGATGGTATTCTGTAGTTGTGATTAAATTCCATAATCGGTTAACTTGAAATGAGTGAAATTATTGTAGATAATCTGAATGGGCTTGATTCAATCAGTTGAAAGGCCTTGAATTCTCGGGTACTGGCTGAAGCTGCTGTCCTCTGCTTCTTTAAAGATTTTAAAGCAGAGGACAGCAGCTTCAGCCAGTACCCGAGAACTCCAACCATATGGACTTTTGGACTTCCCTATAGTAAGTCCCTTAATACATTATTTCCTGGTGGTTCCGTTTCTCTGATTGAATAGAGATGATGAGGGATGAGCTAGGGAGAAAGAATGTAAGCCTCTACCTTCTCCTGTTCATGTGGTTTTGGTACTTCTTTGCAATCTACAGGTAAAAAGGTGAATGTAATTCAGGTTTGAGCTGGAAGGAATAAAGTGTGGATGGATGGATGGATGGATGGATGGATGGATGGATGGACGGACGGACAGATGGACGGGCGGACAAGTGAAAGAGTGAGTGCTTGGGTACATAACTAAATGGTCCCTTGTATCTTGCCTCTAAAACAGGAAGAAAAAAATGCTATTTACTAACCTCATGGAGGTGAGATAATGCTAGGGATACTTTTAAAATCTAGACTTATTGGTAAATATAGAACATTTATTTTCCATCTTAATCATTTTCAGCCATGCTTTTTCAAGTCACCTGAAAAGCTCCTCTGTGCGTTCCCCTTCCCAGTATTAAGCAGGATGTGAAGAACAGCTCCACTGGAAATGTTGGTCTTTTGTAGAGGAGATACGAGAATGTTAGATTTGATTTAGGACTTGAAGTGGGACAAAATGAACAAAATTTTTTCTTTCCCTTATCTCTTTTCTTCTTCCACAGTGGGGATGAAATAGAACTTCATTTTGTTAGGGATGACTGGATGGCTCAGCTGGTGAAGTGTCTGCCTTTGGCTCAGGTCAAGATCCCTGGGTCCTGGGATGGAGCCCAGGCATCGGCATCAGCATCGAGCTCTGCGTAGTGGGGAGGCTGCTTCTCCCTCTGCCTGCTGCTCCCTCTGCTTAAGCTTGTTCTCTCTGACAAGTAAATAAATAAAATCTTTTTTTTTTTTTTTTAAAGAACTTCATTTTGTTTAACAAATATTTCCTGAGTGGTTCCTGGGGACAGGTGAGCCTTAGGGACAACAGAGGACTTGAAATACCTCACAGAAGAGATGGAAATTTCTCTGAAGCATTCCACCAACCAAATCTCAGTTTGATCCTTGCTTTTAGGGAAGTTAAGGAAGTTTTTACATTTCTGATTCAAAGCCACGTACCACCTCCCTGGAATCAGAAATATATCACCTCCATTAGCGCTTCTCTGATGGTGATAGGTGTGGCGGGCCAGAAGAAGCAAATAAACATGAGAATGATGATCCTCCTTTGTGTGTTGGCTCCCTGCCCAGAGGCTTGTGCCCTTGTGGGCCGTCCTCTGTGACCCTGTGAGATAGCTTTCCTATATGGCGATCTGCTAGAGCGCTGCTCCAGCTTGATGTCTGCCCGCTGCTGCTCCTCTGATGTCTCTGGGCGTGACTGGCTACGTGCAGGATGACATGGCGGAAGCTTCTGTGCAGATGAGCTAAGTCGCCCCCGTGGGGGGGGACATTATCCAGAGGCAAGAAGAAGCCAGCCATGCTGACCTGACTCAGCACCGAGCCTTAGTCATCAGAGGAGTGTAGTGACGATAAGGGCAGTACGTATGTTCTATGCCATGCTAGATTCTGATACCCCCTGGACCTAAGGAGAGAGAATGGTTGGTAAGGACTGGAAGAGCTGTTCTGCTAAAACTGTAATTACTGGGATAGCGGAAAGTGTGGCTTAAGTAACTGTCACTGAAATGACAGGAGAGAATTCCACCTTACTTTGCCATCCGCCACCAGACAGCCCAGGCATCGTGCCGGGCTGGGGGCTGGGGATGGTGCAGTGAATGGCAGCTGCACAGCCCGCTGGGGTCCCGGCTCTGAGCAGAGCATGTGCATGCAGTGCCAGCAGGAGGCGGCTGGGGGGGGGGGTACCCCATAGCACAGGTTCCTGTGGACTCCCCCTGGGCACTCAGGGGCTCTTGGCAGGGGAGTAGAAAGGAGACTCTGGGGCTTGAAACATCGCTGTTACCATGACTCTGGCTCTGTCCCTGGGCAGGTTAGGTCCAGGGAGCGTCGGGCCACATGAGGACCCAGGCAGCCCCCACTTGCATCTGGCGAGGGATCCTCCTGCCAGATACAGTTAGAGGGCCAGCCAGGGCTCTGAAGTGCAGCACGGGCCCTCATAACTCTTTTGTTCAAACCAAAATGTGAAACTATTTTGTTCAGACATTTTGTTAACCATATCCTAGGTATTTGTCGGTATAGCTCCATTAAATGCCATTCTGCCCCGTATTTGGTTCTTAGTGTCAACTTGCCTTTTTGACCAAGGAAATTGAGTCGTGGCCACTTCTATTTTCTTCAGCTGTGGGTTGACTGTATTCTGATGACCTTTAGTGTCCCTGTAGGTATTGTGTTTTCTATTCCAAGCCACAGCCGCATTGCCTGCTGGTGTATGGGTGCCAGGGAACTCGGCTGGTTCAGAGTCAGGAGGTGGTGTGTGGCATTATCAGTTCATAATGGCTGCTGACGAAGTTGTAGAGATTTTTTAGAAGTTCTTGAAATTCTGTGTGCATAGCAGTGGAGTTCTTCCCTCTCGGATGGATCCCAAACTCCTTTATTTTTAACCATGGAAGGGGCTGTGTACCACCTGGGGGCTTCTCCCGATGCACCGTGAAAATGTAATGTTTTGTTCATACCTTCCTCAGAGGAGAGGGCCTGAACAGCTTATGGATACTAGAAAACATGCTTTTGATTTCTGCTTTCAATTATTTTTTAAGCGTTTACGTTCCTGGGTGTGTATCATTAGATAGAAGCAGTGGGGTCAATTACACTTGGAATTGTGTAATGAGGGAGGTCAGTTTCTTATTATATTTATAATAATGGAGCTCATTGGGTATCGCTATGCCCGGTGAAGGCTGGTAAATCAAGAGTGCTGGTAAATCAACCTGGATGATAATAAACTTCACATTAAATGAGCAATGCCAACATGTGAGTGGGGAGGGAGGAAAGAGGAGGTACCACCACCATGCTTGAGAAGGACTCGGGCCTCTCAGGTGACACCTGTGAAGAAGCATCAGTTCCTTTCCCTGTTCCAACATACTCTTCTCTCACTCATAGGAAATTATTCAAAGATGGCAACAAATTTTTCAAATGACCTTTATAGCTACTGGTTTGGAATTAAAAAAAAAAAAGATCTCAGAGATGAATTGTCAGGGCAGGACATGAGCTCCTTCTCCCATCAAGATCAGTCACATTCTGTACTTGATGTAGGTTGAGTGTGGACTACTGAAGAAATACAATGTGAACATGTAGTAAACACAAATGTGCTTTGTTGGTGGCCAAGCTCAAGGCTGCTCTCACTGGTCATAATGATTGGTGCCCCAGCTCCCCAACCCCGCAGACTCTAAGAGGTCTCCCTGCAAAGAAAGCACCTGGCACAGATTTTTTTTTTTTCTGAGAATGTCTTTCCACAGTAAAGTATAACATGTTTCCCACGAAGCGCGGGGGTTGAAGAAGCAGTGCTAGCTGGAAGACATCCTGAAGGAGACTAGCAGCTGCCTTGGTTTCTCTCAGCTTGTGGGAGTTGGGGGGCTCTGGTGTGGAACTTGCTTTCCACCCATTTACTCAGGGACTATTGTGCTTTGGCTGTAGGAGAGCGGGGCAGCATGGGAAGAACCCAGACGATGCTCGTCGCAAGACAGGAGCTCTTTTGAGGTAAGAGCTTTCAGGTTATTGCAGGTGGTAGAGGCAGAGGATTAGGGGTGGTGCAGGTGTGGTGACCAGAAGCTGCTGAAATACCAAACTGCTCCATGAAGCCAAAACATTCTCTGGACTCTGACAAGCTTAAAATCTAAATAACATTGTGTTTTCTGCACCTGAAAGACTGTGATGACTTTTCTTTAGCTCACACAGGAAAAGGTCTGTCACTAGTGGATCTTTTATAAAAAAGAGAGAACTGGCCATGTTTTGGTATTTAAAAAAAAAATCCAAAAACCCCAACCCTGATACTGATCCTGGTTTTCAGAGAAACAAGAAATTCTGGGTTCTTTCAGTGGGAACCAGAAGTTTAACCGCCTCCATGATTTTCTTTTACATGAAAATGTTAAAGTTGAGCAAATAAACCATCATTTCTTGTATTATTATTTATAGAGGAGAATATTGCCGCCAGGATGCATGTCTGCTAATGTGTTTTGGCCAAGTTCTCCTTAGAGACAGTGATTAATAGAAGGAATGGGTGGAAAATTAGTATACACAAATAACTATTCAGAAATGGGGGTGAAATGCTAATGCAGTGACCTTTAAATCTTCATTTTTCTTTATTTCTCTGAATGCTAATTAATGGATGCGTTCAGCACCAGGAGGAATTTGTGTCCAAGTTCCATCTCCCGGCTAAGTGGTATTTTAAGAATTTCTGAGGCTGAATCTCAGAGAACTGACCTGAGCTTCCTGAGGCTCCCATCCTTGTTGCTGTCTTGTGGCTTTCCCCCAGAGAACAAAAAGTGCTATGGTCCGGCTGCTCATTAGCTCGGCTGCACAGCCTCTGTGGTTAGCGAGGTAATTAGTTTCAGAATAAGTGAAGGTAGGGGAGGTTTGGAGCCCAGCAGGTTTACTGAGTGCTGTCCCCTGGACAACAGAATCTCTGCCTGCTTGTTAAGGAGACCTGAATTATTGCATGTCCAGAGCTCTAGGACCATAAGAAGAAGCAATGTGGTATTTGGGGCCTTCCCTGAAGCAAAGGGCAAAGGTAAATTTGTAATTCAGACAATAACCTTTAGAGATGCCAGGGATGCTTTCTGGAAAACACTGCCTTCGTCTAGGGAGGGCAGTAGACTGAAAGTGCATGCTGAGTTTGGGGTGGGAATTCCTGTCATCTGGGAGGAAGAAGAAATAGCTCAGACTGAATGAAAATGAGTTGAAGTTGTTTGGGATGAACTCTTATCAGGGGAAATTTTTGCAGGCTTAGCTCTTTTGTAATGGAACTAAGAGACGGTGAAAGTTCAAGCAGAGTTGGATGGTCATTTATGCCTGTCTTCAGTTTTCTTCTGTGAAATGGGTTCACTACCTACCTCATAAGGTTATTATTAGGATGAAATAAATTGGTATTATAGGTCACATAACAAACTCCACGTAAGGGCTTGACATTACTGTTATCACTATTATTATTTATCTATAAAGAATGTGCTAGATTGTTTGGATATGGGTTGGAGTAACTGACCTCAAGATTCTACCCACTTTCCCCCACCAGCCCCACTGCTCTTGGGTACTATTACTCAGTGGAAGTATTTTTCATCCCCACAAACCCTCTTACGGAAGTTTTGTGTTTTTTTTTTTTTTAAGATTATTTATTTATTTATTTGACAGAGAGAGATCACAAGTAGGCAGAGAGACAGGCAGAGAGAGAGAGAGAGAGGAGGAAGCAGGCTCCCTGCTGAGCAGAGAGCCCGATGCAGGACTCGATCCCAGGACCCTGAGATCATGACCTGAGCCGAAGGCAGCGGCTTAACCCACTGAGCCACCCAGGCACCCAGGAAGTTTTTATTTAGGACACACTCATCTACCTATTCTTTTGAATCTCAGTATTTATCTTTAGAACAGTGATGATATTTCTGTCTGATTTTCTTGACCCACTTAGAGCAATATATGCTGTTTATTGATTGATTGATTGATTGATATAGCTCCTAATTTGTTCCTAATTGATTTTAGCTAAGACACTTAAAATTACTTTGAATATACTTTGGAAGATGTACTGACTTAAACTCTCTAGACTTATTTCTTATTGAAGTGTAGCTTTTAAGAAGGTTGTAAAATATTAACTATATTGGTAATTGTGGGATCTAAGTCTGGTATTTCCAAAAGCTATGGATATTGTAGGGGCAGACAGTGGTATATGAGGAGAGGGGACTGGAAAGAGGAAAAGGACACTGAAAATATGAGTTACAATGGCTTAAACTGTAGAAGAAAACAAAGGTCAAAGGCAGTAATTCTCCATTGGAACCATCAGATGCCACTAAATGGATGGCTTTCAAAAGATGGCAGAACTCATGATAGAGAGGTTGACAAAGAAAAGGCTTGCTGTGTGACAGATGCTTTAAAAACATCACCTATTTTAGCCTTCACTAGAATCCTGATGAGAAATTGATATTCATAAAGTAACTTAACCAAAATCTAGTTAGTAAGTGGTGGAGTTGGAACCCTATCCTAGGAGTGCCTAGTTCCAAAGCCCATGTTCTTTCTAACATTCTCTTCCTCTCTGATGTAAACCTATAAATAATCAACATTCAGTAGTACTGAAACTGAGCAAACAGAGGGGTCTTCTGTGTGTAATTTATAAAGTGGTGTGACATCTAAGCTCTAAGCTCCCTCTCAACTTTCACATAACCTGGGACATTTAAGAAAATCTAATCTGTAACTTTCCATCTCTGGATCCAGAAACTTGTTGCCAAGGGTGATTTACATTTCAGAGGAAATTACTTTAGAAGATACTAACTTGCTACCAAAAATTGGGAAAGGGTCTCCTTTTTCTAAGGATGAGGCAACCCCTACATCTTCAAGTGAAAATTTCATCAGACTTATATCACTAATATAAACCATGTAGAAAAGAGTATTTTCTTCAAAAAGTCTAGGATGGAATCACTTTTTGAAATGAAGTTGCTAGCTAATATTAGTAATACTTTTTTCTACTCTTTGTATTACTAATCTCTAGTGTGACTTATGCCTCTTATTTGGGTTGTCTAACCCACAATTAAGGAAGTGAAAAACCTAAGATGCCAATATACTATTCCACATGCTCCACATTATAATTGTTATAACTGTTATAATTATCCTAGTATCAGGGCATTTTTCCTGAATTCTGCTTGATTCCAGAGGGAGATTTCCTACAACAGTGAGGTGGGGATAGAGAAGGATATAGAAAATTAACAAAAGACATGTTGCATTAGCCAAATAGAAACCAGGATAACATCTGAAAACACATGGTGTTATTGACAAACGCAAGCCTGCATTCCATAGGAATGCATAGGAGCTCCACTTACTAGTACTGAAGACTTAACCCTCTTGATAAGCCAGCTCTCTTCCCTGTGGATTGCCTTCTCCATGCATCCCATTTATTCGCTTCCTGTTCATTCATTAGCTGATGCCACCAGCCCTAAAAAAAACACTAGGGATGGGCCCAGAAAGGCTTATAGGATGGGAGCATTTTGACAGCTTTTTCCTACTCAGATACAGAAGGCAAAGAAAGGAGCAATACTTAGTACCATCTAGCTTTACCACATGGAGTCATCAGCCACTGTCTCTGCCAGTTCTTCCCAGAGATGAGGTTATAGATTCCATATAGACCCTACTTTGTTTTGTGTTTTACTCTGGTCTTTTCTTAATACCTGGACTTTTTTGTTCCAAAAGAAATGATCACTTTCTCAATCTCAGTTTATGAAAAAACCTACAAACTCATACTTAAGAGTGAAAGACTGAATGCTTTCCCTTCAGATCAGGAACAAGACAAGGATAACTACTTTGATCACTTCCATTCAATTTTGGAGGTTGTATTGGAGGTTTTAGTCAGTACAATAATAAAAAGAAACTAGTGACATATTGGAAGGGAAGAAGTAAAACTGTCTATTCACAAACAATATAATCTTGTATATAGGAAATCCAAAAAAAAATTTACAAAACAACTACTAGAATTAATGTGAAAGTTTAGGAAGTTTGCAGGATATGAGATTAACACAAAAATATCACTTGTATTTTCATATACTCTGTATGAAAAATCTGAAAATGAAATTAAAGAAATAATTCTGTTTAAAATGATATCAAAAGTACTAGGAATAAATTTACCCAAAAGAATATAAAACCTCTACAGCAGAACATTTATAAGGCCCAGAATATTATACAAAGTGTGACCCAGTCTTAAGAAGAAAGGCAATCAATGGAAATGTACCCCAATGTACCCCCAAATGATCTAGATGTTGAATTCTTAGACAAGAAGCTATAAGAACTAAGAGGTAATGGAAAATATACTTCTAATAAATTAGAAAAACTGAACAAAGAAATACAAAGAGCAAAGAATTTTTTTTTAACTTAAATGGTTACCAGTTTTTTATAAAAGGCTATAACACAGAGACAGCTGAATGGAAGAGATACCTAGGGCAAGGAATAGAGAAAGGATGTGGAATTTCCATATTCTCTTCAGATGTGCCACTCTCCCTAAATCTGAGCATGAACTGGGAACCTCTGAAGCACATCCTCTGGGGTTTTGATGGAGGCGCTTCATGGCATAGGCACAACTGACTAAATCGTTGGTCTTTGGTCCAAAATATTTTTGAACCTCAAATGAAAATTTTAGAATTTAACAAAGTAGTTAGGAATAAAAAATTTACTCCATGGATTTAATATCAGGATATACATGATGTAGAAGGGTCAATAAACTTGAAGATAAAAGAGAGAGAAAAGAGATTGAAAGAATGAACAGATGCAGAGCAAAAGCAGAGGGTCTAACATATGTGTAATCAGAGTCCCCAGGAAGAGAACAGAGAGGAAAAATGAGGCAGAAAAAAATGTTGATGAACTAATAGCCAAAAACTTCTTAAAATTAGTGAAAAGTATAAATGTACAGATTCAAGAAACTCAGTGATCCCCAAGCAGGATATAGATGAAAAAAAAAAAAAAAAACATACTTAGACACATCTTGGTCAAACAGTTGAAATTCAAATATAAATAGAAAATCTTAGAAGCTGCCAGGAAAAGGTAATATATTACATAGAGGAGAACAGTTTCTTCCTTTTTTTTTTTTTTTTAAGATTTATTTATTTATTTGAGACAGACACAAAGATAGCAAGAGAGAGAGCATGAGCAAGGAGGGGAGGGAGAAGCAGACTCCCCGCCAAGCAGGGAGCCTAGTATAGGGCTCAATCCCAGGACTCTGAGATCAGGACATGAGTCTAAGAGAGACGCTTAAGGGCCTGGGCCACCCAGGAATCCTTAGGGAGAAAAAAATTCTTTAAATGTCTATACACCACAGAGAACATGGCATAGCATGCTTTAAAAAATTCTGTCAACACTGAATTTTACATGCAGCAAAAATATTCTTCTAGAATGAACATACACTCAAGATATTTTTGGATGGAGGATTAAGAAAATTTATCATCAGCCATCCTACACTACAAGAAATGCTAAAAGGAGGTTCTCCCCAAGATAAGAGGAAAACCCTGGAGGGAAATTTGGATCTTCAGGAAGGAACAGAATCGCTTAAGAGAGTAAATATATAGGTAAATACAAAAGACTAATGTACCTCTTAGTTTTTTAAAAATAAATCTATTTAAAGCAAAACTGACAGTGTTTACTATAGAGTTTACAACAAGTAGTTGGAATTCATATGACAACTCTACAATAAAGGAAAAGAGTTGGGGGTGAGTAGTTGAATAAATAGAACTACACAGTTGCAGGGCCCCTGTGTTTTATGTAAAGTGGTACAATAATAACTCTAACTAGAACGGAAAGTTAAAGATACGTATTGTAATCACTACAGCAAACTAACAAATAATGCAGAAGAGTATAGCCCAAGTGCCAAGGAATAAATTAAAATGGAATTCTCAAACATGTTAAAATAATTCCAACGAAGTCAGGAAAGATAGAGCAGAGGAGCAAAAATAAACAGAGAGGGCAAACAGAAAGCAAAGAATTAAAGTGGTAAGCCTAAGTCAAAACATATGAATATCTATGTGAAGTATCAATGCATATTAATATTCAAGTTCAAAGGTAGAAGTTATCCATATAGATTTTGTTTTTTGTGGAGCATATAGATTTTGAAAAACAAGCCCGAACTACATGCTGTCTATAATAGTTGCACTTTAAAAAATAAGAAGAGGATAGGTTAAGAGTAATGGCTGGAAAAAGATACACCATGATAGTAGACAATGTAAGTTTGGAGTGGCTATATTCATACCAGAAAAAAATAGGGGACATTCCAGATGACAAAAGGGTCAATTCACTAGGACATACTAACCATATCTGTATATGCCAAATAACAGAGCTTTGAAATATGGCATAGTCTCTATCTGCAATGAGCATACATACACTCCTACTGGGACATGAAATTTGTGTTTCTAATACAGTGGAAGAATAGGAAATTTTAGAAGACTTTGTTTTCCATTCCCTTAATATTCACATGTAGGACAAAGTAACCACCTTTGTGAAGGTGACAGCAATCACCAGCAGAACACAGGAAAGAAGAGTGTGGATAGGACTTGGATCCTAGACCAGAACTAAAAGCAGAGCATAATGGATCTTGTGAGTTGACTTCCTAGTTGCCACTTTCACTTCTAATAGAATTCCACATTTTTTTGTCAGATGGCACTGACACCATACCTAGATTCCAGATGAGATTTGACCGGTCAGTGAGTTGAATCTCCTCGCCATTGCCACAGCAGTGGGCTTGGGGTGATTACTGTTTGGTAGTAACAGGGAGGAATGCTTCTGTTTCCTGCTGTCTGAGGTCAAGGAATTGTGGGCGTCTGATTATTGCCAGTAGCCACTACACTCTAGAATAAAGCCTGGTAAACACAGTGTATGCACTTTAAGTAGTTCCTGGAGCAAAGTAAATGCTCAGTGAATTATTTATTGTTGTTTTTGTTGTTGCCGCTGGTGATGGTGGGGGTGGGATGTGTATGTGTGTGTGTGTTCCTTTCTTTGGAGGGCAGAACAAGTCACCAAGTTTTGGTGATATGGTTAAGCCTTTGGGTCAAACCAATATTGAAATCTTTCCAACTTCTGAAACAGAAGTTTAGGTTTCTTGATGTTTGTTTCACCTGGAGCATTCCTAACTGGTACTCAGAGTCAGTATGATTTAATTCTGTGTTAACATTTTTAAGGGATGATCCCCAGCATCTCCTGAGTGATTGAATGTATGCCTCATGTAATTGTATATACAAAATGAAATTATAGACTCCCCCCAACTTCCACCATCTTTTATCTTTTGCTAATTGGTACTGCAGTAGGTACCTACCCAAACTCTGGCTCCAGGCTTGTCCTGCCCCTTCTAATCCATCCTTCATGCAGCTGCCCAAGTTATCTTTAAAACATAAATCTGATCATCTTCTACAGGAAAAGACACACACATCCATGCATTATCTTCTTAAAATTGTTCTGTGGTTCCTGATGGCCTATTGGATTTCATTCAGACTTCTTAGCATAGCTCACATGGTCCTTAGACCGGCCTCTGTGTCCCTTTCCAGTTTCATTTCCTAGGAGCTTCTCCCACAAACTTGATGGTCACTATTCTGAGCATAGCATGTTCTTAAATGTCTTCAAGCCTTTGCATGTGTGATTCTCCATGCCTGAAAGATCTTTCTCTTGCTTTCTGTATTGAGGAATTCTTCGTCTTTGAAGACCCTCAGCTCAAATATCACCTGGTTAAGGGACAGAACCATCAGGATATGACTTATTATTGGGATGTGACTTTACATAATTATGGGAGCTGGTTGGTAGGAGAAACAGACTTTGGGAAGTTGTCATATCTGCCCTCAGGGAAGGCAGTTGGAAAGGCACCATGGGCCACAAGGATGAAATGGAACCTGAATGGGACCTACAAGGATCAAGTGGAACCTAGGTGAGGCCTCCACCTCTAATGCCATAGGTGTATGCTACAGGAGAAGCTGCTCCATGTTGTATGATGCTCAATATGTACCTGGTCCAGGAGTTAAGGAGACTTAAGGAGGGCAGAGTATGAGCTAGAGTTGCTGTGAGTCTAGCTGTTGCCTGTCCCCAGCCTCAAACAGGTAAACCAGCAGATACTCAGCCACATATGTGAGATGTCACAGAACCCCTTGCCCTGATCTAACCCTCTGAGTGTAGGAAGAATATGGTTTCTTCCAAATTTCCTGTGAAACAGCTCTTATGCTCCTTGCTAACACAGACCTATAAGGGAAGGGAATTCTGAGAAACTTGGATCCAGTGAAACTGAGCTGACACTACAAATCCATTATACCCCCATACCTTCTTTTGATAAGAATAATAGCTCTTTCAGCTATGTTTCCACCATCATGGTATAAATAATTTTGATCAAAGAACATGTCTCATGTATATTTGTACCTGAAACCTCTAACATGGGGTAGGTACTAACAGTGTTCAAAAGAACAACTAATAAAAAAAATTCTTACAGCAATTTGACTAAAATGCTTGTTTCATTAATATTATTTCTTATATGCCTTTCTTAATGGCTGAAAAACTAGTATTTGGCATTCGTTTGTGCAATCACCTGAATAGTATTCTGGAAGAGAGATTTCTTAACATACACATGAGTATTGAATTTCAGAGGCGAATAAGCCTACTTCAGTGGTGAATTTGGTGAGGTCTGCCTTTAAGGATGACAGAGTAAAGCAAAGGAATGTATTGCAGAGCTTTCCAAAGAGGTGGCAAAGGTTGATTATTTTAAGCATTTGGAACTTGGCAACAAGTAGGATGGAACAAACATACTGACTAGACATATGCTATAGAATATTCCATGAAGCTCTCTCTGTCTATAGTGGTTTACACAGAAAGCTGAACATATGGCTGGCTTTGTTTGGCTTTTTCTCTGGAATCATCTGTCAAGACATGAGCTGCCACCTAATTACTCACCCACATTCTACACTGCATTTTCCATTTTTGGTCTGATTTCTCAAAGCCTTCAAACACTCATTTTTTAAAATTTATTTTTTAAAAAATTTATTTTATCTGACTTCTCCAAGAGTTGTGGGTGTTCCTGGGAGACACTTTTAAAGGGCAAGGAATGTGGATTCTGTATCCGGCTCTTGGACCCTACGTCCTACCAAGATAATATGTGTTTTAGAGAGGTAATAATTTGTCACCCTACTAAAGAGAAAGGGGAATGTTGGGAACTATAGGATCAAAAGTTTATGTTTTCTTGAGTACCTATTTTTTTTTTTTTTGAGTGTTTGTTCTTAACGGTGAGGTGAGGTTCAAAAGTACAACCCTTTCCATTGGGTCAGATATACAAATGATTCATAATTTTATATTTTCATTTTTACTAACAGCTAGTGGTCACTATCTAGTAATCTAAAACATGAATTACTAAGGCTTCTTAAAATGTGATATTTATAAGTTAGCACATTAGGAGAGCTAACTTAAGCATAATAGTTATTCTACTAAAATGTCTTAATTATTTTGAAATGCTTGTATTGGGCATATGATACTGCAGGTAGTTGGAATTCTTTTTTTTTTTTAATTTAATTTAATTTTTTTTAGTGTTCCAAAATTCATTGTTTATGCACCACACCCAGTGCTCCATTCAATACATGCACTCCATAATACCCACCACCAGGCTCATGCTACCCCCCAAGTCGCCACAAAACCCTCAGTTTGTTTCTCAGAGTCCACAGTCTCTCATGGTTTGTCTCTCCCTCTAACTTCCCCCAACTCCCTTCTCTCCATTTCCCAATGTCCTCCGTGTTATTTTTTATGCTCCACAAGTAAGTGAAGCCCTGTGATAATTGACTATCTCTGCTTGACTTATTTCCCTCAGCATAATCTCTTCCATGTTGATACAACATTTGGGTATTCATCCTTTCTGATGGAGGCGTAATACTCCATTATATTTATGGACCATATCTTCTTTATCCATTTGTCCATTGAAGGGCATCTTGGTTCTTTCCACAGTTTGGCAACTGTGGCCATTGCTGCTATGAACATTGGGGTAGAGATGGCCCTTCTTTCCACTACATCTGTATCTTTGGGGTAAATACCCAATAATGCCATTGCAGGGTCATAAGGTAGCTCTATTTTTAATTTCTTAAGGAATTTCCACAATGTTTTCCAAAGTGGCTGCACCAATTTGCATTCCTACCAACAGTGTAAGAGGGTTCCCATTTTTCCACATCCCCTCCAACACTTGCTTATTGTCTTGTTAATTTTGGCCATTCTAACTGGTGTAAGGTGGTATCTCAATGTGGTTTTTGTTTGATTCTCCATGATGGCTAATGATGAACATTTTTTCATGTGTCTGTTAGCCATTTGTATGTCTCCTTTGGAGAAGTGTCTGTTCATGTCTTCTGCCCATTTTTTGATATGATCATCTGTTTTATGAGTGTTGAGTTTAGAATTCTTGAAAGAGTACATCATTATCAGCACAGAATGAGTCTTGCTTTGGGGTGATTGTGGTTTTTCATTGCTGTTCTCCTAGTATTAACCACCTTGTATCTGTAGATTTTACTTCTTTTGAAACTTTATTTTTGTGTGTGGAATGCTGTATAGTTAGCTTCTTGGTTTCAGTTTAGCTTTTCTCCAACTCTTGCAGTCACCTGTTCTTTCTCCACCAAAAAGTAGGGAGTAGGTGGTGTCTATAGCTCCCATGATTTTTTACGTGGCTAAAAAGGCTCCATGCATGGTATGTATATACAATGGAATATTATTCAGCCATAAAAAGAACAAAATCTTGCCAGTTGCAATGATGTGGATGGAGCTATCAAGTATGCTAAGCAAAATAAGTCAGACAGAAAAAGACAGATACCAGATGATTGCACAGTTATGTGAAATTTAAGAAACAAAACACATGAGCAACGTTTTTTTAAAAAAAAGAGGGAGAAACCAAGAAACAGCCTATTAACTATAGAGAATAAACTGATGGTTATCAGAGGGAAAGTGAGTGGGGGAATGGGTGGAGGAGGGGGTAGGGATTAAAAAGTATACTGACCATGATTAAAAAAGCAATAAAAATGAAAAAGGGAAGGCCCCGCTCATACAAGTTAGCTGTCCATTGGTATAGACAGATTACAGCATCACAGAATAATCAGAGGATAGACAGCCAGAAACTTGGCACTGTTGGGTGTCAGTTTATTTTCACGGTAATCATCTGTGTGATGTCTTTCATCTAGTAATTATTTTTAGACTCAACATTGGTAATAAAATCATTTTCCCCGTGACGCAGCATTCAGTGTCCACACTTATGCTCCGGGGGAAGCAGGGAACTGGCCTTCAGCATCTTGTCTCACACCAGAAGACAGAGTTGAATGAATGGTCCAGAGTAATAAATGCTCCGTCACGCCTTGCTGCTTAAATATTTTATAACTTTTAAGCTCTATTAAAGGAAGTGATGTCAAGAGTATTTAGGGGAGATAGCTCCTAGCGGTGGCTTTTTATTAAGAAAGATGACACTAATCATCCATTGATGATAGAGTGAGAGAAGATATTACCCTGCTCCACATGGCTTATTATCTCGGTCCCTGGAAAGGTTGGCTGTTGTTAGAAACAGATGGACAAAAGAGGGCAGGAGAATTGACAGGCGTGACTCAACCAAAATGTTCCTGCCTGGGTTTTCTTTTTTTTCCTTTTTTTTTTTTAAAGATTTTATTTATTTATTTATTTGACAGAGAGAAATCACAAGTAGGCAGAGAGGCAGGCAGAGAGAGAGAGGAGGAAGCAGGCTCCCCGCTGAGCAGAGAGCCCGATGCAGGACTCGATCCCAGGACCCTGAGATCATGACCTGAGCCGAAGGCAGCGGCTTAACCACTGAGCCACCCAGGCGCCCCTGCCTAGGTTTTCTTAGGGAGAGATGCTGATGCAGGGAATAAACTGTGACTAGTACAGTTTTTATTTTAGTAAATGCCAATCTTGCTATGTCTGAAGAAGACTGGCTACTCACAGAACAGAGGGTATTCTGTACCCACTTTCACTGTCTTATATGCAGATGGAGGGCGAGAATCCATCTTCCTACTCCTTGAGTCTTCAGGACCGCATTCTATGCCTTGCATCTGGCCAGTGTGGACTAACTTAGCCTCTAGAACATGGGAGGCACAGCACCCAGGGCCAATAAAACTTTCGAAGGTCCATGAAAATATCTCAATTTCTTTTAAAATCAGAAGAAGAATAATGAATTTTGGATCAAAGAGTATATTTTCATATATGATATGAATATATTCATCTTTGTAACAATGTGGTTGTTAAATACAATTTTTAATAATTTTTTTATGGATGAGTGGACCCACAGAGGTAGAACTGCCGGGGTCCTTACAGAAGTCACACGCAGTCATAAGTGGGCACTCCATACATGCTTACCAAGTAATTGAAAAATAATGATTGAATGCTTCATTGTGTTACTCTGAGAGCTTGATCATGTTCACACTGTCCTTCAAGAAATTTCCTGTAGCAGCCAAGAGTACTGGTGGTGAGCCAGGAGGCCTGAGGGTGAGGTCACCTCTGTCATGTCTACTTTTGTAACACTGGGAAAGTCACTTAGTCTCATAGACTCTGTTTTCTCACCTCTAGAAAGAAGACATTGAACTCAATTTTTAGGATCTTTCTGGTTTAGAAATTCCGTTATGTTAATCTAGAATAGACAGCAAGAGGTTGAAGTTCCACCTAAAAATGTTTAGGCAGATGATAGAAGTAATGTTTCTTATTTTGTGAGCTCAGAGTAGGTGATCAATAATCACTGGTTGAATAAAGGACTCTGATGATGCTAGATTCCTGCAAAAACATGTGCTCTCTCGGTCTCTCCCCACAGGGTGGACGTTCGGTCATCAAGGAAGAGAGGGGCAAACAGTCAGGCTATGGAGCCTCTGGTACTCCTTTCCTGACCTGTGATTCATTCTTGTTAAGAAAATTTGAACTCCTTCTTTAAAAAAGAAAAAAAAGGAAAAAGGAAAAAAAAGAAAGGGCACCTGGGAGGCTCAGTGGGTTAAGCCTCTGCCTTCGGCTCAGGTCATGATCTCAGGGTCCTGGGATCCAGTCCCGCATCAGGCTCTCTGCTCAACGGGGAGCCTGCTTCCCCTCTCTCTCTGCCTGCCTCTCTGCCTACTTGTGATCTCTCTCTGTCAAATAAATAAATAAAATCTTAAAAAAAAATTTTGAGCTCTTATTTCTTAGACAGGCTTAAAGATGTATGTAAATTGATAACCTATCATTGGGTTCTAAATTAATTTATAAGAGGATTGGCTGTCCAAGAGCCTGTGGATTCAGGTGACCTCCCACGGTGACAATATCCAAGGTAGAAGTGTTCACCTGCTCAGCTCACTCTTCCTTTGCCCACATAGTGCTTGAAGTCTGAGCCCCAGGGAGCTTTCTCCTACTGGAAGTTGTGGCCTAGATAGAACTGATCCTCCAGCTTCTTTTTTCAGAACCCTGAAAGGAAGACAGACCTAGTAAGTGAGAGGAGCTCCCCCCTCCCAAACGGTTCCCTAAACCACTTTCACCACCCACTGAGAATATAGAAGATGATTGCTAATAGAAACTCAGATATATCCTTTTGTCCAGATTCCTGAAAATTAATCATAACCCTAGCGACAGATGTGAGTTTTAAAATTATTAGCATTTAAAATTACTAGCATTGATAAGTGTGTGGAAGTGAGATGTACACTGACCATGCTAAGACCATAAAAATCCCCCCAAAAACCCACCAACCATGAAAGAGAGCTGATGAGCACCATTTCATTACAACATTGTTCTAAAGTTGCCTTAGAAGAAAGTAACAGGGTTAGACCTTCTTCAGAAAATGTACTGCAAAGAGTGATGACCCATGTGGGCTCAGTCCTAAAGCATGCTGGGAACTGTAAGGGGGGCAGTCAGAGGAGTAAACCTGGAATGGGGTGACCTGGGACCAAGGAAATGCTAGAGGTTCTTGTTGTTTTTTTTTATGTAGGGTTGCCGGATCATTTCAGCAATGCTGAAGTTATACTCTCTCATGCTATGAAAGCCATCGTTAGTGTGTGAGAGGAATTCTAGGACATGTACGAATTTACGTAATGCACACAATGGAGAAGAAACTGTATTCTGTTTTATACTGTGAGGGCAGAGCTGAGGCTCAGACTTCTGCATAGGACTTCTCTCCACTTACTTGTAAGAATGCCTATGATCTTGCCTTCTAGTTTGCTATTAGATCTGTTTGACAAGAGCAGATAAAGATGGAAGTTGGTCCACAGCATAGTTCCAAATTCTAAATATTCGTTGCTTAGGTAGAGGAGATTCAGAAAATGCTGGAAGTAACTTTCTTCTCAATCTCAAGGGTGTTGTACATGGAAAATGAATTATCTCCCTTTTCCAGAGCACACAGAGGGGCGACTCTTATATGATGTGTCTGTTTTTCTTTCATGGCTCTAATTTTTGTTTTTAGTTTGAGCTTTTTATTTTTTTTTAACACCTCTTAATGTGGTATAATAGTGTAAAGTGTTTTTCTGCTATCATCTGTTACCAGATAATGTTTCTAATTATGTGATTGATCCTAAAAAGTATAAAGCCAAATTGGATATTAATGACAAGAAGCTAAACCCTTTTATCCTCAAATGTAAAAATTGTCAAAAATTACTCTTCATCTCTGAGTCTTTGCATCTCTAAACTTGTGATTTTAAACATTTTGCTGTTTCTTTTAAGTCCTGATTACATAGGGTGGCATTCTGACTTCTGTGGTTGTGTTCAGTCAGTATTTTTCATGTTTTCTACTTCATTACCTCCTGTTCTTTAAGATTTTTTACACAATGGGAGGTTCAGCTTTTTATCAGTGATATCTGTCTGACTCTGATCAAAGCAAAGACCCTTGTTTACTGTTTGTGAGTATTATACCGATTTGCAGAGGGAGCATAGTAATAGGAAGCTAGTCATACAATGTGATGGGACCTGAAAACAGATTATGGTTTGAAGCATTACAACATCAATAACAGCAGTTGGCATACTGGAAAGTTCTATTATAAATGAGAATACCAAATAGATATGATATCTGGGGGCACCTGGGTGGCTCAGTGGGTTAAATCCTCTGCCTTCGGCTTGGGTCATGATCCCAGGGTCCTGGGATCGAGCCCTGCATTGGGCTCTCTGCTCAGCAGGGAACCTGCTTCCTCTTTCTCTCCACCTGCCTCTCTGCCTACTTGTGATCTCTGTCTGTCAAAAAAAAAAAAAAAAAGATATGGTATCTGAAAAAAATTGAAATATAAAAATACTACCTTCTAACTATTGTCTGGTCTCCATTGCTCCTTGATCTCTAGTAAATGCCAAGAGTGGGACTGGGGAGGAGCCAGAATTTATTGATCAAGTGCCAGATTCTATACCAGGATTTAGTCTGTGTTCATGATTATGTCCAGTGCCAGGTTTGTTTTTGTTTTTGTTTTTTTTAATTACCATTTCCCATAGTGGGAAACTGAAGTTCAGAGATATTAAGTACTTCCTTAAAGTCACATGATTAAGAAGCTAAAGAACTATTTTTTCTAGTCTAATTTATTCAGAAACCTATGTTCTTTTCCCAGTCTCTTATTGCTGCCTTCAAGAGAGAAACAGGCTGGCAAAATGAATACATTCATTTAATATTGAATGCATTGGCTCCCTGAATTATTATATTAATACTGCTGTAATTTTGTTACAATATATTATATATCACATACAGTATATTATAAAAATTATATAAATAATTACTTTTTACTGGGTACTAATTTGAGAGTCAGAAGTCAATCAGGCATGCATCCTATCACTAATGAAATGTCTGTAATTGTAGGAACAATGTGATACTTATATATATAACCACAATTCAAGGTAGAATGTGTGTGTGCTCTGAGGTCAGAGCATGGAAAGCCCCTACCTAGGAAGATCAGAAAAGGCTTCAGGAAGAAGGTGACCTTTGAAATAAGCTTTGCAATATGGTTTGGATCTGAACTTGCAGAAATGAAGGAGAGGACATTCCAAACAAAGGGAATGGTCTGAGAAATAAAAAATAAAACTACACTTTAGTGGGTAGCTCCAGTGGGTAGCTCCGGCTAGGGCTGTCAGGCTCGGCTCGGGGTGCTGTAACAATCATTATCTGGGTGGTTTAAGCAACAGACATTTATTGCTTACAATTCTGAGGGCTGGGAAGCTCAGGGTCATGGTAGTAGCAAATTCTGATCTTGGTGAGACTCTTCCTGGCTTGCCGTGTGCTCATGTAGCATTTCCTCAGTGCAAAGACGCCGAGGCAGAGAGAGAGAGAGTGAGAGAGAGGAAACTCAGGTATCTCTTCCTCTTCCTTTAAGGGCACTAATCCTGTCCTGAGAACAACACCCTCAGGACCCATTTAAACCTAATCGCACCTCCTGAAGGTGTGATCACCTTCCTGAAGGCCCTGCCTCCAAATACCTTCACATTAACATGTGATTAACATAAATGCCATCATATTAGCCTATGATGATAACATACTAACAAATTTTCAGAGGACACAAATTTATAATTTGTAACAGTGGTATCCACTAGATAGAAGGAATGGTGCATATGTCATTTCATTTAATTATTTTAAGAACTCTGTTGGATGGTATTGCTGTTTGTTCCATAAGCACATGAGACACAAAATTTTCAGGCTGAACTCAATACTTTTCTCTCCTCCTATCCTGTTCTTTCTCCTCCTGTGTGTCTATCCAGGCAAGTGGTATCACTCATTATCCATTTCTGTTGCACAGGCTTGACTTTTCCTCATAAATCTTGACTCCTCCCCCTCTACTCTTCAGTCTCGTAGAGCCCTGGAATCCACCACTTTCCCGGGCCCTGGCTGCCCCTGTTTTGGTCCAGGCCATGACCATCTCTCATACAACCACTTTCTACTAGTAGATCTTGTGGCTTCCAGTCTTGTCCTCCTACCCATCCCCATTCAGTCCGTTCTTCACACAGCAACCAGAGAGACCACTGTAGCATGCAGATTTGGTCACATTCTTCCCCTAATTAAAATTCTGTGAATACTTTTCATTTCCCTTAGAATAAAGGATTCTTGAACAAAGCTTAAAGAGCCTTCATGATCTAGCCTGCTTCCTTCATCAGCCTCAACTTGGGTCATTCTCCTCTCCCACATCCATCCTCCAGTCACGCCAGATTCTTTCAGTTCCCTGCTTTGACAGCCCCTCCCCACTCACTTGACCAGCACCAAGGTTGAGTCTGCATCTCCTCTCCCTCCATTATAACCCAGAGGGTATCAGCTCTTGAACAGCAAAGACCATGTCTGTTTGTTCACCAGTAAATATATTTCAATGAATAAATTGACTTTTTAAAACTGTAGCTCCAAGGGCTTAGATTACTTTATCAATCAAATGGCTGGTTAATGATAGAGCTGGCAATCTGAAAAAAAAAAAAATCAGTCTGTCTCCAAATCTAATGCTTTTCTCATAGCATCATGGTGTCTCATAGATAGGTGAGTATGAGGCACAAAATGATTCATTCTTCTGGATCATAGCATGCACATAGAAGTAGGCTAGGAGACAAAATGGGATAAGAAGACTTTAATCATATTGAATATGGCCTGTGCCCTAAGTTAAGGAATTAGGATTTTATTCTATAAGCAATGAGAAGTTAGAGATAGGCAAGAAGGGTCCAGAGCAGAATAATTAGGTTTCCTCATACCTTCCAAAGGTGAAAGAGCAGAGGAACATAAGAATTTGGGATCTTTTTATCAAGATTTTCATTTATAAAATAATACTGCCTATGTTATAAGACTTTTCTGAAAATGAAAATAGAGACTCTATGTAGAGATGCTGTGTAGCCATACACCTCTTTATAAGTTATTATGTGTCGTCCCCCGCCAGGTTGTTAAAGGGGTTGTTGAGCTTCGTAGCTACTTATAGAAGTCTCTGAGTGAGCCCTCTGAGGAGCCATTCCCTAAAGGTGGTGCTGAGACTACAAATGAGGTTTTCAACTACTAGGAAGTTAAAGACCTATTCCAGGAAGAAAGAGAAATCATGGCCTGGAGCAGCTGGAAATTGCCCACGTTGTCACTGGGGTGGGGGACAGGACAAATAGGAGGTTGACAGAAGATCCCCCACGAGGAGCAGCTGCCCAAAGATAACTGCCAGCACTCCCTGTGAGGAAGAGTCACCAAAAAGCAGCAACGGGAGCAGCGTGGAGCCTCGTGAAGATAGAGCCAGATTGCCTTGGCCTATGCTGTCTCCTCAGCTTTGTGTGAAGAAAGAGGAGAGCTGGATTAATTATCGGTTCCTTACCAAGAGGACAACTGGAAAAAAATGTTTTGAGGCAAATAATGATGACTATTTTAAGTATTATTATATTGACTAAGGAGAGTTAAAGACACAATTCAAGGCCCAGAAACAAGGTCTAAACAGAAAGTCTGTTTAGGAAAGGATGCCCAGAACAAGAGCTGCCTGTGGGAGCAGCTCCTTGGCCCAGAGAGTTGAGTGTTTTGCAGGTGGTCATCTGAGGAAAGCCCCCTGAAGGGACTGTTTGCCTGTACTTCTCTTTGGACCCACTGTTTGGAAAAAGGAACAGTAGAATGTTCAGGCTGGAAGTTATTCTAGAAGCTCTGGTGGTCGGAGTCGAGCCTTGGACTTGAAAGAAATAGGGTTTCTGTCACCTTTACTTGTTTTTTATCGTCCTGAAGAACTGCATGCAAACTTAGAGAAAGAAACTTTCAGGAACAGGAGAGCTGTTCTGTTTGCTGCTCTTGTGTTCCCTAGCCCAACAGTGTGTTCTGGCAAACTAGCCGGAACCCCCAAATGGCTTTCCCTGTGACCAGACTCTGGACTCTGGGTCTTCCTTGCCTAGTAGTAAGCAGTGAGGTGGGAAGAACTGGAACACGAGTCGAATGTTCCGAGTTCTATTCCCAGCTCTGCTAAGAATAACCTGACGTGAATGATGTCTACAACCGACCGGCTTTCCAGATGGTACTCGGGATTTTTTCTAGCATCTTGGCAGTGAATATGACTCATCATCTAGTCTAACAGGTCCTCTCAAGTAAAAGCTGAACATGTAATTATGACCAAAACGCTTTCACACAGTTTTTCAAAGAATTAAGCTTAAACACATTGTCAAGGAGAAAATGTTGTCTACGGGGGTCACAGGCAAGCTTTCAGTCTGCTACCTATGAAAAAAAGATGCAAATGGAGCTGATTAAAGATTACCCCATTAGAGAGGATCCCAAACCAAGACAGGCCTAAAATGATAAAGTCCTTTAGCCAAATTGAACTTCTTTGCAATATGACAGAGAAAACTGCCCTTTAATTTGGATCTAGTTTAAATTATTTAATGAGTCCCCTCTCTCAGTTAATTGGACATTAGGTTTAAGAATGAATCAAAATGCTTCATGTGGCACATAATAGCTAAACAGCGTCTGTGGCAAGCAGCAAAACCAGCTGGCATTCTTGAAGGGACGGATCAGCGGTCTTGTCTCAACCTCAGGCCTGGGAAAACCATTAACCAAACAACTCGAGTTTTATTTTTAATTCGATACACTGTGTTTAATGCAAAATGTATGGGCATTGCGAGAGGTGGTGTGCTCAATTATGGGGAATGGCTGTAATCCCAGTGGGTTTATCTTGCGGGCTTGGGAGGCTGCTGTTATTTCCTGGTGGGTGTTTAAGGGAGTAGGCAGGAGAATGCAGAGAATCTGGGCAAATGAAGCCTCATGAAGCAGCCCTTTATTAGATTAGAACAGGCCTCTTTATCCCTCAGGCAGGCTGTGAGTGAAGTGCCAAATCAGTCCTTGCCTGCTTTGTGACTATTGGGTCACAGCAGGAATCCAGGAGACAGAATTTAAAAGACCGCCTTTTGGAGCTGGTAAAGTTATGGAAATGCCACCCTGAAGAAGAGGGAGAGCATAGGTGTTCTGCCGAAAATCCACCTTTCAATGTTCACAGAGCCATTCGCCACATTCTCTTGCCTCATCCAATAAAAAGTTCTTGGATGCCTACTATGTGCCAAGCAAATGGCTAAGAAAAAGTCCCTGATCTGGAAAAAAACACTTGTGGTAGGAGTAATTCTCATCCATATAATTAAGGGATAAAATAAAAATTATCATGTTTAAGGTGGGAAGAAATTTCAGTGGGAACATAAAGGACAATGCAACTAAATATTTGGGAACACTGACTTATTGTGGCAAACATACACTTCATGCCCGCAATGTGCCAGGTTCCCTGCTACGAAACTGTGATAGGCAAGACAAGAGAAGTGTGTGCGCTTCTAGAATTTTCAGTCCAGTAGGCCAGGAAGGATTTTGCAACGTGGGTTAAGCCCATCAGGTGAAGAAGGAAGACAGAGAAGGAAAGCGAATGGGCAAAGTCACAGAGACTTGGAAAAGCAAGGAATGCTAAGATAATAACAAGAAGGTGTGTGTGTGTGTGTGTGTGTGTGAGAGAGAGAGAGAGAGAGAGAGAAGGGGGAAGGCTTGGTGGGAGAAGGAAAAACAGAGTGAACAGATAGAAAGTTACCTGAGAGGAAGTTTCAGGAAACAAGACAAGAAAAGTCAGGATGTTAGAGGCCAACTTTGAAGATATTTGTATGCCTTGCTGTTAGTTTGCTTTTTGTCCTGTAGGAACTAGAAGCCAATGTAAGGTGATTTAAATGGGGGTAACCTTGGAGCATCTTCGCATTCTAGAACAATTACTCCAGCAGTCAGAGAGAAAGGAGGAAGGGTCTTACCTAAGACTGTTGCAACCAGTGGATGGGAGCATCCAAGGAAGCAATGTTTAACCATTTGGATCGCCCCAGAAAGGTCAGGAAGCGCAGTGACTAAAAACCGGTCACTAGATTTGGCAGCAGAATGGTGCCCTGGGTGCAGCGGGGTGGATGGCCCTGGTTTAAAAAATAATTTACTGGCAGGAGAGTAGAGGCTCTAATTATCCAGAGTGCAGTTGATTTTCAAGGTTGTTCTGTCCAGGGAGAGTGGCTTGCTTGGACAGGAAGAAAACCCAAGCCTGACAGGAGTTCTGAGGCCTCCAGGAACTGTGTTGATCTCTGAGAGTTGTATTCGCAGATACAGTTGTGTGGGCATGAGGTGTGTCCTGTGACTGTGAGACCCAGGCAGATTCCGAGGCAGCCTTTGTTCAACTCAGGATTCTTTCCCCCAGTTTTCCAGCTCCCTTGAGCTTGCAGGGAGTGTCCTGGTTTTGGAGTTTCCAGCATGCCATTTACAAATCATTCTCAGTTAATTTCTCATCTTCTGAGGACAAGCCTAGGAACACCCTCCCTGAATTCTCAGGGGGGCGGCGGGGGGGGGGGGGGAGGCCTTGTGAAGTGCTGTACTGGATCCCTGATAATCCACTGGAAAGTCTGCGGAGGTGGAGTTGGACCCCAGAACCCTATCCTGTGGTTGCCAGTTCCCTTTCCCCACCCTGCAATAGAGCCAGCCTGTTTTGCTGACATTTGCCACCGGGCCAGCTCTTTGTTATAATCAATGTTTCTATTCTTTTCCAAAATAAACATGTTGATGGTCATTTGCAAACAGGGAAGTGAAAGTTTTCCATCCCTAGGTGCAGCATGTGTGTTTTTGAAAACAAAGAATTTAGCAAAGGAATTTAATCTAATCTCTGGTTACTTTTTAATTTGTCTGGGAGCATTGGACTTTAGAAGGCAATTTTTTTCGCCCCCTCTTTTAGATTCAGTTCAATTTTCCCCCACCCCACCCCCATCCCCTTCTGGCTCTGTTCAGAATTATCAAGCAGAATGGCTTGAAGAGAATAGGACCTTATTGTATCACATTTCGAGAATGAGCCACGAGAAAACAGAAGCCAAGCCTGGAAATGAAAACGTCCTTGTAAATGACCAACAGAAGATAGCTAAAATACACAACTGTTGTTGTGCCAGAAAATTGTCTGCCCTCCCTGAAGGAACTGGGGAGTGCTGGTTTGCATTTATACCAGGTTTTAAGAATAATAAATGCCATGCTCCCTGCGCAAATGAAATGTAATTGCATAACCGCTTTGATGATAACCCCTCCTTTCTGTATCCATAGAAATGAACAGCTTAATATCCCGGAAAGTCCTGTGTATCATACCTGTTTAATGTAAACAGCGTTTGTTTAGTCTGGGTGATTAATAATTTTATTTCAGAAAGAAATGACTGATGGAGAGCTGTGCAGATGTCATGATCAAAGCTCAGTTCTCATTCCCTGGGGGTGACAGAAGTGGCCAGGCTGTTTACGTATCCACTGGGCTACATTCGTACCATTAGCACTTGAGTAAAGCTTAGGTATTACTGTGCTCTCTGCTAAAGAAACCAATTATAATATCTGCCGACAGTATATTAAGTGATGCCATTTAATTAAAGCCTAATTTCTCTCTGAATGAACAATATTTTAAATTATTGTACGTTATTTCATTCAATTACTGAAAATCTCCTTCCATTTTTAAATGCAGAAAAAAATTCGTTTGGCACCCTAACTGCCAGGAAGAATAATTGCCATTCTGTCTTGTGTTTGGTGCTCGGTGCCCAGTAACAGTCAATCCAGGACACACATCGGTTCGGGAGCTTTTTTAGTTTTCAAATATTTCAGTTTTGTTTCTCAAGCCTCTAGGCAGCAAAGAGCCCTATTCTGCGATTGCCAGTGGGTCCCTCTAAGGACTGCAGGATAATGGAGACCTCTAAAAAGAATATGTTTAGAGGAATAAAGCCATTAAAGAAATACAATTCCCATGCCAGGAGCGGAGCTATGTAACTGACAGGATAGCAATTCATTTTGAATGAATATCTCATAGGGGAATGCAGGAATTAAAATGGACTCGACAATGAACTCCAGAGATAACCTCTAATAGAAAAATCCACTTGGTAGAAGGAGAGATGAGTTAAGAAGAGGTAACTATTTAAAAACAGGTAGTGCAGAGCCAAGAGTGAATGGGTTTTCATTCCTTGTTGTTATTTAGCTCGGGAGCAATGTTGGCACGCATTCAGGTGGCGGACAGCAGGAACCACCTGCCAGATATCAGTGATACGCTGCTGCTGCAGCTTTCTAACATCAAGGAATATGATGTGCGGGTATTAGGTGTTCATTGGCTTATTGGGCTATCATTTAAGTCCCAGGGAAGGAAAACAGCAGCAGTGTATCCTAGATATTGTAGGAGTATACTCCGGAACCCACACTGTGGATGGGAAGGTTGGAACTCAACCCTAGGACCTAGCACCATGCCCTGATCACAATAAGGTATCTTTGCAGATCCTAGTGTGTTAATATTAAGGGTCGGAAGCCAAGCTGATCTATACACCTTTTGGTCAGTTCTTGGTAGTGTGGCCTATTTGAGTTCAAAGGGTTTTTTTTTTTTAAAGGTTTTATCTATTTCTTTGAAAGAGAGAGTGACAGGGTGAGCATGCATGAGCAGGGGGAGGCGCAGAGGGAGAGGGAGAAGCAGACTCCCTGCTGAGCAGGGAGCTAGACACTGGGCTTGATTCCAGGACCCAGAGATCACGACCTGAGCCAAAGGCAGTCGCTTAACCTACTGAGCCACCCAGGCGCTCCAAGTTCAGATTTTGACTTGAGGAATGGAGTTGGCTAACTGTTTATAATGATGGTTATAAAGATGAACAGAGCACAGTGTAGGTTTTTGCAACACACAAGTCACATAATCTTGGTCTGTTTGTTCAACTTAGTGGGTTTTGTCCCTCAGTGTTACTTTTTTTAAAGACTTTATTTAAAAAATTTTGTAATGGGTGGGGGGTATAAATTTATTTTTAAAAAATCTCGGGGCACCTGGGTGGCTCAGTGGGTTAAAGTCTCTGCCTTCAGCTCGGGTCATGATCCCAGGGTCCTGGGATCGAGCCCCACATCGGGCTCTCTGCTCGCCAGGGAGCCTGTTTCCTCCTCTCTCTCTCTCTCTCTGCCTGCTTCTCTGCCTACTTGTGATCTCTGTCTGTCAAATAAATAAATAATTAAAAAAAAATCTGTGTTACAGATGTATGACATAATTTCATTAATGGGAGAGGGGGAAAATTTACCCAAATAATTTAGGAAATGAGTAGAGACTGTGAGAACTAAAGGAACTATACAGAAACACTGTACTATAGTGAATAAAGCTGTTTCCCATGGGAGCACAGGTCAACAATTCTGACATAACTATAAATGTTCACTGGGATTGAGCAAATAAACAAATAGATTGTGGATAGTGATGAAAAATAGAAGAGGTGAAATTTGAAAAAATAGAAGTAATTATAACTTGAGCCCTTCCTTTGTGCTGTGCCAAAGACAAAAGAGGAAACGTCTAGCTCTTTCCATATGGTCACATTCTGTTATACACTTTTTTTGCTTTTGTACTTGATCTTCCCTCCTAATCTACTGAATTAATTTGTACTCCTCCCAAGAGAAAAAAAAAAATACAGGAAAGAAAAAGAAACCTACTATCACCCCAAAGCTTGGTTCTTTTAATGGAGATATATATATATATACATATATATATATATATATATTTTAGCTGAAAATTTGTCAATTGAATTAGGTAGTAATGTATTTCTTGGTTTTTCAGCTATAATCACCCACCTCATTAAAAAAAAAAATTTTTTTTTTTTTTTTTTTTAAGAGTAATTCTAAGTTCACAGCAAAATTGAGAGGAAGTATCTCCTGTATACCTCCTGGCCCTACATAGTCATAGCCTTCCCCACTACCAGCATCCCTCACCAGACTGGTAGTTTGTTACAACTGATGAACATACATGGACATCATAATCATTCAAAGTATACTGTTTACTTGGGGTTCACTCTTGGTGTACATTCTGTGTGTTTGGACGCATAAATAATGACATGACTTTCTCATTATAGTAGTATACAGCATGTTTTCACTGCCCTAAAAATCTTCTGTGCTCTTCCTGTTCATCCCTTCCTCGTCCTCCACCCTCCCCCCCATCATAACCACTGATCTTTTTACCATTTTCACAGTTTGACCTTTACCAAAATGTCATATAGTTGGAATCATACAGTATATAGATTTTTCAGATTGGCTTCTTCCACTTAGTAATGTGCATTTAAGTGCCCTCCATGTCTTTTCATGGTTTGATAGCTCTTCTTTTAGAACTGAAAATTATTCCATTGTCTGGATAACCACAGTCTATTTATCTATTCTGTGCTGCATTTCTTTGAAGACAACTCTTGATTTTGTATAATTGTCAACTATTTACATGTAGGGAACATACACATTGTCCAAGGTATTGGGCTTATTATTGTGACTATAAAATGGTTCAGTATGACATCAAGTTTAAGGATGTGGGTTTTAAAATCCCTCACACATTCACTCATTTAGCAAACATTACTGATCCCTAATGAAAATCAGGATAGAAAGAGATCCTGCCTAAGAATACTCAAATTCAAATTCCTACCCTGCCTTTGCTAATTGATAGCATTGGGCATATTACTTAACTCTCCTCACCTATAATGTGAAGTTAATAATACATCCTCATAGAATTATTATGAAAATTAAAAGAGTAATTTCATTGCTGCTATGAACATTGGAGGGCAGGTGCCCCTTCTTTTCACTATATCTGTATCTTTAGAGTAAATATCCAGTAATAAAACTGCTGTGTCATAGGGTAGTCATAGCAGCAATGTCCACAATAGCCAAACTGTGGAGGGAGCAGAGATGTCCTTCAACAGATGAATGGATAGAAAAAGATATAGTTTGTATGTGTAATGGAATATTACTCAGCCATCAGAAAGGATGAATACCTACCATTTGCATCAACATGGATGGAACTGGAGGGGATTATGCTAAGTGAAATAAGTCAGTCAGAGAAAGACCATTATCATATGGTTTCACTCATGTGTAGAATGTAAGAAACAGTGCAGAGGGTCATAGGGGAAGGAGGGAAAATTGAATGGGAAGAAATCAGAGTTGGAGACATACCACAAGAGACTCTTGACTCTGGGAAACAATCTGAGGGTCATAGGAGGACAGGTGGGTGGGGGATGGGGTAACTGGGTAATGGACATTAAGCAGGGCATGGGATGTGATGAGGACTGGGTGTTCTATGCAACTGATAAAACATTGAACACTATATCTGCAAGTTATGATGTGCTATATGTGGGCTAATTGAATTAAGATTTTAAAAACTCTCAAAAAAAGAGTAATTTCAGCCATGTCCACAATGGCCAAACTGTGGAAGGAGCTGAGATGCCCTTCAAGAGATGAATGGATAAAGGAGATGTGGTGCATATACACAATGGACCATTACTCAGCCATCAGAAAGGATGAATACCCAACTTTTGCATCAACATGGATGGGGCTAGAGGAGATTATGCTGAGTGAAATAAGCCAAGCAGAGAAAGACAGTCATCATATGGCTTCACTTATACATGGAACATAAAGAATAGCACAGAGGACATTGGGAGAAAGAAGGGGAAAATGAAGGGTGGGGGGTCAGAGGGAGAGATGAACCATGAGAGACTATAGACTGCAGGAAACTACCTGAGGGTTTTAGAGGGGAGGGAGTGGGGGGATGGGTTAGCCCAGTGATGGGTATTAAGGAGGACTCAGATTGCATGGAGCCTTGGGTGTTAATGTGCCAATAATGACTCAAGGAACACTATGTTAAAAACTAATAATGTACTGTATGATGACTAACGTGATATAATTTTTAAAAAGTAATTTCAATATCTGCTATATAATAATATAATACTCAGTGAATAGTAAGTACATAATGAAGTTACTGTTTTAAATTTTTTTAAAAATTCAGTTAGCCCACGTATAGTACATCAGTCTCAGATGTCATGTTCAATAATTCATCAGTTGCGCTAACAGCCAGTGCTTGTATAATGATGTTACTTTAGAGAAGTAGGTGTCTCTCATCTTCTAAGAGGTATAGTTTGGCTCAGAGGCTGGACATATATCAATACAGTAATAATGACTTATTAAAAGCAGTACCTACAAACCAGCAAGAATTAATGCCAGCTTGTGTGGGACACTGCAGCACACCTGAACCTCAGCCTACACACATATACACAAGCATCATTTTAAAAATAAGAGTGTTCTTCCTGTCGAGGATACTTCATAATTGGAATGGTGGTAGGAGTGCTCTCTGCTCTGGCAGAGCACAGGACCAGACCTGGCATTAGTAGATGTCATATCAGGTTGAGTTACTTATACAAAGCCCGTTATTTGCCATCAGCCTTTTGGAGACGTGCCCTTAGGCCCTGCTTGGATACTAGCCCATTGCTATTCAGCGGGAAGTGTTTCTGTCTAAAAAACTTATCTCTTGGTTTCAAATTCTAATGTGATAAAGGACAGTCAAATAGATACTCTGTCTTAATGATAAAGGGAACTATAGACATTCATTGTCCTTCTTATGGGTGGGAACAATAGATAGGGCACGCTTGTTGAGGCTTTTAAGATAGAGAACTGAAGAATAAAATATTCAGAAAACTAAAATGTGGTTCAAAAATAAATTCAGTAGAAATTTGGCCAGGTGGGAAAATAAAGTCTTTTTCAAAGATTTTTACCCCAAGGTGGGGGCAGTAAGTAATGAGGACTGTATGGGGTGGAAAATTATCAAACAATGTTAGGATAATATGAGAAGCACGTTAGGTGTAAGTCATTTTTATTGTGATCTAACTGAATGAAAAATGGAGGTTCAGTACAGGCTGGGCATGCTCATGGAGATACTGAGGCACACTTGGGGACAGGTAGCTAATGGTACAAAATCATTTCCAGGCACTCGTGTAACGGAGAACAATTGATCAGAAAGCCACATCTTGTTATAGGATGTGCGAGAGAAGGGAGCCACCCGTGTGGACTGGATGCCCACCATCAGTGCTGCTTTTATCAGTAGCTCCAGGGTACGAATGAGGGGACTGAGGGCAAGGTCACTCACTAGCTGGGTTTTTTCTCCAAAACTCTATTGTTTTTATCAAAACCATAAATGGCATTGATCTCACCTGCTCCTACCCCTAGGAAGTTGGCTCTACTCATTCCCTTCTGTTGAATTTTCTTCCCTGACACAACGAAGTTTTCAGCTGCTCTTTGAAGATTTCCACCTGCATGTCTCTCCACCAGCACAAACAGGACATCTCAAACAGTTGATTTCCTGCCTCACTTCCCCATCCTGCCCCCAACCCCCCAGGCAGGGGTCCTTCTTCCAACCTTCTTACTTGTAATGGCACCATTCTCCAGTCTTCCAGACTAAATCTTCAGAATGACTGTCGACACTTTCTCCCTTAACTCATCCTTCTCTGCCTTCCCCAGCCAGTTCATTTCCAGGGGGCATTTTCTTTTCATGTCCATGGAGATCTCAAATCTAGACTTTATAAGCTCATACCATAAAAACTGTTGCAACAGACTCCAGATGGGCCCCCACCTTCCCATCTTCTCCTGCTTTGACTCATCCATGTACGTGCAGAATTACTCTTCCTAAACCACTGCTTTGACCCTATCTCTTCCCTGCTTATAAATATTCCGTTGGTTAAGAACTTTTGGAGCATATTTTAGAAGAGTAAATGAAGGGCGCCTGGGTGGCTCAGTGGGTTAAGCCGCTGCCTTTGGCTCAGGTCATGATCTCAGGGTGCTGGGATCGAGTCCCGCATCAGGCACTCTGCTCAGCAGGGAGCCTGCTTCCTCCTCTCTCTCTCTCTGCCTGCCTCTCTGCATACTTGTGATCTCTCTCAGTCAAATAAATAAATAAAATCTTTAAAAAAAAAAAAAAAAGAAGAGTAAATGAAAAGTCGTTGCCTTGTCCCATATCCCCCAGCCAGCTGGAGTCTCCCTGCAGCTGTGGGGGAAGACCAGCAGCTTCCCCCTTCCAGCATCTGTAGCATCTTTGCATGAGGGGTTTCTCCTCCTCACTCCCTACTGTCCACGAGTAGCCTGGAGTAAACTGCAAGTGCAGGGAGCTCATGCTGTGGGAGCAACCCTCCACCAGTGGGGGATGGGAGTTGGTAGACAATGCCCAGTCTCTCCATCCTCCAGGGGTGTGGTTCTGATGTGTGTTCCACATGATTTATCAGATTTCCCAGGGGAATTATACCTCAGGTGCACAAGTTTTTAGCTTTCTCCCTTCTCCTATTTCACGTCCCCACTCCTTAAATCTACTCCCAAGATCACCACCCACATGAACTACTTGTACAGTACTCAGATCTTTGTCTCAGGACCTCTTTTGGGAGAAATCCAAACGAAGACACTAGTTTAGAGGGGACATACTGAGAACCTCCTCAGCCTTGAATGTTCCATTTAGAAAGGGAGCACCATAGGAATTCTGCCTTGACTCTCCTAGAGAGAAGAGGATAAAAACAGGAAAAAAAGATAATTAAAAAGATGACTTTCTTGCTGGCAAAAACTCTAAGTAAAAAAGAAGTCTTTACAATGCCCTTTGAAATACCTTGAGAGCAGCCCCTTTTGGCACTTAGACCTGTCTCCAGAGGTTTAAACCAGATGGGCACACCCTACAGCCCATGGAGAGAAGCCCATCCCTCTGGATGAAGGAAGGGGGAAGGGAAGTGCAAGAGGAGGGTTTCTTCTTTGTTCTGTGGTGTGATGGTGTGATTCAGCCTTTCCTTCATTTTGCGCATTTACCTTATCCAAAGATAAGCTGATGCTCCTTGTTTCACTCAATATTTCAAAAGGCTCTGCTTACAGAGGTAACACGAGCACCTTTTTGTATCCTCAGGGAGCTGAGCACCTTTTTGTATCCTCAGGGAGCTGACCGTTTGAAGCCTAATCCTTGAGTGTTGATTCTAGTAAGTTTTCTCCAGGGAATGAATTTAATCAGTTTTTATATTCACTGGCCAGATACACGATTTTGGTGATTTCCTAGATGTTTAAAGGCATTCCCTGACCATTTGAGGATGTAGGCATCCCATTTTATTTAGTTGGATTTTATCTAATGCCTCTTGTAACTAAAAGTGATGGATGGCATACATTTGTTTCTTTAAAAACATTTTTTTAAAAATTGAGGCTACTTTGCTTGGACATTTTTCAAGGGAATGTTTTCTGTCTCTTGGGATACCTTGAGATAATAGTGGACATGCTTTTGTGTGTCCCAGTTAAGGTTGAGTGTAGATACTATCGAATCCAGAGAAAGACCCTTGTCTAATTATTTAGAGTTCCAGAGAAGGGACTGCTCTTAGAAGGGTCTTGATTAGCCTTCAACTAATCAGACTATGGGCTCTCCTCTGCCCAATTTCAATGTTAGTGGCATCGGATTCAGAAAACTATTGAGTGGATTGCCCAGTAGACTGCATGTAGATGACCCCCGACAAATACTTAGTAAAACTGGAAATAGATCATAAGATTATCATAAACATTTTACAACTAACATTAGGAACAATTTAAAAAGTTATGAGTGAAATAGAAGAAGGAGGACTGTCCCTCCATCCAACTTGAATTTGCTCCTTGAGGGTATATATGTATGTGTGTGTGTGTGTGTGTGTGTGTGTGTGAGTGTGTGGTGGTGTGGTACTTGTGAACACAGGATCCAGGCCTGAGGGAATATATGTGAATCCCCTATCACCTTACTAGACTCTTGTCTGCTTTGAACAGTACAACTACCTAGTCTCCAGTCAGGTTAACTCCTTCAACACTAGGCTTTCGAGTTTGCTGGAGCTGGGTTTAAATGCTGGTTCTGCCATAGAGTTTGCCTTATCTAGGGCAAGCCACTTCCCTGAAACCCAGTTTTTTTAGATGTGAAATAAGGACAACACTGTGTCTCAGCCCTAGACTTCCAGAAGGTAGAACCCAAGGCAGAGATGAAAGTGCCGAAGCTTTATTTAAGCACAAACCTAGAGCCACGCCGGTAAAAGGAAGAAGGCAAGTGAGGCAAGCAAGGCAAAGGCGAGAAAATGTGTTGCAGTGTGGAGCTCTGCTGGTCACGACCTGACAAGCTGTTCAACAGGGGTATTCGCCACAGAGTTTATGATCAGAAACTACATCTCAGAGCCGTTCGTGGGGAGGAGAGAGGAGGGGACCCTATTTGCTCAGTGCTTTCCTTTTTCATGTCTCCTGTTGGTCAAGGTTTACCTCATTGGCCACAGCTTCTCCCCAGCTTCAGGGCTGGATCATGCAGCCTCTTGGTGAGTACTCAGGAATCCAAATGCAGTGCTCTGCAGTGTTGCAGAAGTATAAGGGAATGACAGAAGACAAGGTTCAGCATACATGGTGTGGACTCTGGGCTACTGGGAGTGCTGAGCCGGGTACCAGGGGCACCAGCAAAGTAGCAGCAGAGGTACAGTCTGAGAGAGAGGCCTTTGGCAAGAAGCAGATGGTCGAGAGAATTGGGAAACTGCACAGTGTTTGTGCCCCATCCCTGCTGCTACTTACCTCAGCGGACTTTCATCAGAACTGAGTTGAAGGAAAGTACGGAGTGTCACGTCTGCCGTCACAGTAAGCACACGGACTCGGGAACAGATGACTTAGGTTGATTATCAGCTTTGCCACTTGTTAACCCATAAACATAGGCAGGTTACTTGCTTGAAGCCTCAGGAGCCTCCCTGTAGAGTGAAAGATAACAGTTGTGCTTATTTTATAGTTTTGGTAGGACTACATGTGACACATGGTACTTAAACACGGTTGCCTCGCGTGAGGTCAGTGGTCAGTAAGTGTCAGCTGGGATGATGAGGATAAGGGATGAAGAATCAACAGTGCTTTCATGTAGAGCAAAAATGTTCTTCCCTGGATTCCTGTGTTTGAAAGAAATTATTCTATCCTGCCAATTATCTCAATGGTCTAGGAAGAAATCTTTGGTATCTGGGAGTCTTCTATTTTAATTCCTGTTACATTCTTGTTGTGGTTGAATTATACTAAACTTGATTTCAGTGTCTCTCAAAACTTTTGGTTGCTGGAAATGGACCCCGTGCCCAAATAGGACAGCAGCACCTGTCAGTAGAATAGCCCTACGCACCTGAGTGGCTCAGCTGGTTAAGCATCTGACTCTTGATTTCAGCTCAGGTCATGATCTCAGGGTCTTGAGAGCAGGTCCTGTGCTGGGCTCCATGCTCCGTGCTCTGTGGGGAGTTTGCTTCTCCCTCTCCTTATGCCCCTCCCCCCACACCCTCTCTCTCAAATAAGTAAATAATTTTAAGGAAAAAAAAAAAAGAATAGCCCTATAAAGACTATCAGGCAGCAAGATCTCTTAATAAATCTTAAGCCTGGTCTGAAGTTTAATGATTTTGAAGGCAGCCGGAGTTGGCCAGTCAACCAAAGACACATCAACTTTATTAATAAGATTTTCTGTAGTCCTTATCTATTTATGCATCAACAGACACCCTAGCAACAGAACCCATCTCAGTGCTGCCGTGCGCATTTTCGGTTTCTGGTTTCTGCAGTACTTTTCCAGCACAGATGTATTTGTGTCCTCAACTGTAGATGAAATAAGTGATTTTCATCACTCAGGTGAAATGTCTTTCCTTACCAAAAGATCACGTTAAATATAATTGACTTTAGACACCTTATGTGTTTTCTTGGGAGAAACTATGCAACAAGTCATTGAAAAACTTGAACATGTGTCCTAAGATCCCTGGAGTGATAGGACATATTCTAGCAACATAGATGGCAGTATGTGCTGCATATTGCCTGCATAGTGCGTACGTATATATCTGCATAGTGTGTAGTCTGCATAGTGAAAGCTACCTCGACTGAGAACAGGAGGCTTGGAGAAGATGCAGGAATCAGGTCTGTCTGAGAGGTTGTACACGAAGCCATCCCTTAGCCTGACACAGCCTGCCCCTTCCCCATGCACCTGTCAGCCTGGGAGCTATCTTCAGTCAGCTCAGGTATCCTAACCAGAGATGCAGCAATAGATAAATATAGACCTCTGAGTTGTTTCCAAGATCTTAGTAGTTTATCTGGACCAAGGAGAGTAATTCTGTATCGAGGAAAGTAAGTGCTGGAGACTGGTTAAAACTCCGGGTTTAGGGCCATTCAGATATAAGTTAAGATCCTATTATGACACTTAACTACTTTATGAGCCTGAGCAAGCTGCGGAGTCTCTGTGATCTTCAATTTCATTATTTCAAAAACAGGGTTGATGGAGAAAAAGATGCTAGTGGTAATTAACCTTTATTAAGCGCTTATGGTACCCTGAGAGCTGTACCAAGTGCATATATACATTCTTTCAAGCATCTTCTTAACTCCGAGGCATATGTCACGACAGATAGTGCTCTCTAAGTGGTATTACTGGGATGTCCACTCCAAATGCCACGTCGCTGTTTTTCCAGGAACAAAACTCATCCCCAGTCCTAGACACAGTTGCTAGGAAGTGATAGATGTTCTCACTTGCTTTCCTGAGGCACCAAAGCCTTTCCCTCTTTGTTCTAATGCTAGATGTATCTGAGATACAGTGATCTAAGGAAATTTGATTCTATCTCCGTCCTTCTGAGAAGTGTGTAGTGCATGTAATTTTGTCTCACATTATTTAGGAATGTTGATCTGCTCTGTACGCTCCAGGTTTACTTAATGAAAAAAAATCTAGAGCAAGGCTTTTTGTATAGAATCAGACTGCCTTAAATCTGAACTAAAATTTTGAAGACATTAACAAAAATAACAGCAATAATACCAAAACCATCCTGGGAAAGTCCTTGACTATTAAGTATTGAATTTTCTTTGACATTGTCGGGCGATTCAAGCTGTTCAAGCTGTTCAAGCTGTTCTTTATGCAGCAATCGCTCTGTGACACAGGCTCTATTTTATCTAGTGATTTGTTATATTAATGCAGGTTCCTGAGGAGCAGCAATTGTGATCAAGACAAAGCAGTCAGCTTCCAGGAAGGTAAAATTTCTACCCCTGAAGACAGTATAATATCCATTACTGCCCTTAGCCATAATTTATTAGTAGTATTTGGGTATTAGTTTAATTTAACCCATAATGCATTGCTCTCCAAATTACAGCATGCTACCCATGTCCTAAGTTGTCTTACACAATTAGGCAGGTGGCAGCAACCCTGGGGTGCTAGTTACTGACATGGAGAGGTGTTTTATCACAGGTAGTGTCATGGATTGCATTACACCTAAACTCCCAAACCCATCCTGAGAAACCTCAGAGACACAGAATTACTCATCCTTTCCCAAAGTGGCATATGTATTTTAGGTAAAAATTGTAACTTTCTACAATCTAACTGTCTGGCTCTTACAATCTAAACTTTAAACTGTTGAGACTTTTTAAAAATCAGCCATGGTTGCATGTAAGCATGTCTAATGCCTAACTATCTCAATTTGCATGGATGAGTAGATGAGTAAGTAACTTCGGAAACTCCGCGCTGCTTCCAGAATACAGACTGGATGGCACTATTACTTGTCTGCAGTAGGAGCTTTGGGGGAGGAGGAGCTCCTTTGCTCCCTGTGGGTAGATTTGACCTTGGGTTGCTGTTTGGAGGTATTCCTGATTGAGGACTCTGAGTGTGAAGCCTGTTCCAAAGCCCATTTCAAGGAGATTCTGGAATCTTCTCCTGCATGCAGTTAAGCTAGATAGAAACCAAGGAGCAGATTTGTAGCTAGAATTGCCCAGATGCAGGTGACTGGCTTGTGTGAACTTAAAAGATTTCCTCTAGTTTAGTGAAGTCTCTTTGGAGTGTGATATCACAACTCTCCAAAAGCCAAGGTTGCTAGCTAGAGAGAGCTATGGCTGTGGTGTCTTCAGCCAGCCCAGTAAAATGGCAACCCAACAATTCGCAAACTTAGAGCATATTGGAATCACCTGCTGGGCCTGTTGAACACACTGATTCCCTGCGCCCAGTTTGCAGAGAGTTTAAGTCAGGAGTTTTCACAGGACCTGAATCATTTATTTGTTGTCATTTTTATTGAAGTATAATTTATAGCCAATAAAATAGACTCATTTGAAGTACAAAGGCAATCAGTTTTGATGAAAGCATACATTTCTGTAGTCACCTGCACAATCAAGGTACAGAACATTTCCATCACCAAAACACATTTTCTCGTGTCCTTTGAACTCAGTACCCCTTCCCACAAACTCCTGGCTCTAGGCGTTCATTGATCTGCTATCTGTTACCATTATTAGTGCCTTTTCTAGAATTTTGTAAAAAATAGAATCATAAGTTACCATGAATAATACATTATTTTGTATCTGGCTTATGTTTTGAGATTCTCCCATTTTGTTGCATATATCGTTTATTCATTCCTTTTAATTGGGAATTAGTGTTCTTTTGTGTGGTATACCATGATTATTTATCCACTAGTTAGTGGTCATTGTGTTGTTATAGAGTTTTGGCTTATTAAGAATGAGCAGCTATAATCATCATGTAATAGTTTTTGTGCAGAATTTCTGAGTCATATGATAAGTATATGTTTAAATTTATAAGAAACTGGTAGATTGTTCTCCAAAATGGTTGCACCATTTTAAGATTTCCACGAGCACTGTTTGAGAGCTCCCCAGCTCTTCCACATCCTCACCGATAATTGGGGTTTTGTCAGTATTTTTCATTTTAGCCACTCTGGTTGGTTACCTGGGACTTTTTAATGAGCTCCTAGATAATTCTGATGCACGCCCAAGTTTAAGAAGCCCACCTCTCATAAAATCAATAACCTCTGACAACCTAAAAACTGCCTGATCCCTGAGTCCCAACCTCACCTCTGAGCCCGCCACTGCTGTCTTAACCCTGTGGTCTTCCCTAATAAGTAGGATCTCTGCGATTCAGCAGGCAGGTTTCCTGCCTCTCTGCCACTCTTGTCCACTACACACTGTTGCCATGCGCTGTCCTCACACCTGCCAGCTCCATGCCTAGTGACTCTGGAGCTGGACTGTAAGGAACACGAAAACACTGTGGGGAGGGGGGTTCACATGGCAGGCAGTGGGACCAGCAGGATAAAGGTTTGGAGACCCAAAATAGCTTGGCCCATTTAGGAAACTAGGTAGTTAGGTGTCCTTGGAGGGTGGCCCTGAGAGGAGAACTTGGTGAGCAATGGCTATGGAAGGACCAGACCTCAGAGGGTCTTCAGGGCGCGGTCAAGGGCTTGGACTTTTTTTTATAGGAGAGGCTGAAATATAGGGCCTGAAGTGCTGTCTTCCATGTTTCAGAAAAATTACCCTCAGTTTGTCTGCAAAATGAATTGGAGGGGCGGGAACAGATACAGGAACACTCGTTAGGTGACCAGTGCTGTGCTTCAGACGTGTCCCCAGCACCTGTCCAGTTCTTACTCCTTGTAGGTGCCTTAGGATTATTTTTAAATAAAGGATTGAAAATAATGAGTCTTTCTGTGTCACTCACATCTTGCTTTCAGGGAGTCTTTCCCTCTTCTCCTGCCCCACCGAAGGTAGTAGAATATCTTGAGGGATATGGGGTTCTGGGACCTTCCCAGATACAAAGATCGTCCTGCCAAGATAAACACCAACTTAGCCACTCAGCGGGGCATAATAATGGCATCATTATAGTTTTATGACTGTTGCCTTCTGGTCCTCACTCATTTCTCCATCAGCAAGCTGAGGATTTAGTATGAGATAGACATGAGCTGGGCATTCAGAGATGAGATAACGCTATCCCTGCCCTCAAGGACCCTGTACTCTCTCCTCTCATCTTCAAGCCTTAGACTAGGGGTTCACAACAACACACACTCCGATCACTACAGAGTCCCTGCTGCTCTCACCAGCTGTGTTCCTTGGTCTATTGTATCGGTCCAAGTTTGGATTCTTTTTTTTTTTTTTTTTAAGATCTTATTTATTTGACAGAGAGAGATCAGAAGTAGGAAGAGCAGCAGGCAGAGAGAGAGGAAGGGAAGGGAAGCAGGCTCCCCACTGAGCACAGAGCCCAAGGCGGGGCTCCATCCCAGGACCTTGAGATGAGGACCTGAGCCGAAGGCAGAAGCTTAACCCACTGAGCCACCCAGGTGCCCCCAAGTTTGGATTCTTAATCTCCTGTTTGGTTAACTCCTGCTTGCTTGTAAGGTTCAGTCTGATCACCTTCTTTGACCACACGCCCCTAGGCAGCGTTCGGCATGTTTTCTGGCACTCGGTGACCTCTGGCAAACTGGCAAAGTTGGAGCCCCTGAGGGTCATTTTATGTCTTGTCCTTTCTCAAGCACGCACTACAGTGTGGAGGGTGTGGCAGACGCTGTGGAGACGTTTTCACGAATTCTCCAACATCAAGACCCGTTTTACATACTTCATACAACCACTGCGTGTTGTATGTACGCTCCTTTATGTGTGCTTCCTTTTCTTAACCTCAGGAGTGGTTGCAGCTAGAAAGGTTCAAGTCTATAAGCGCAGACACAGAGTCTGTGCTCTAAGTACAGATGTTCCCCATCCTTCTACATCAAATCGCACTCGGCGGCTCATGGATTCTCCCCCGGGCCTGTGGCTGATTGTGGTGGGCTTTCATTAGAGTGCCTCAAACCAGCTTGTCTCATAGGAACACAGGATGCCACTGAGGTCCTGGTAGGGTGCCTTTTCACAGGTGAGGAGACTTCTGAGACAGGAGGCTGCTTGCCCAAGGGTTCAACTGGTAAATGCCAAAACCCAAACAAGGGCTGAGAAATGGGCCTCGATATTACTAGCATTTGAATTTGATGCAGTGTGCAAGGGTAGTGTTCGGTTCTGAATGCGGATTTGCAATTTATGAGCCTGTAGGTGTGGGGCGGGTTGGGGTGTGGGGCGCACCCGGGAGGCTGGGCAGGGGTGACCTTTAGTGCCTCCCATCTTCTGAATAGGATTCCTTATTTGCTGGTCCTCCCGGCCCCTTTCTTGCTTTTTTAGCGTATCAGTCATTCCCTTAAAACAGTGACACTCATTATAGCTGGCAAACAAATGGTCGGGAACTAGGCAACTCCAATTATTGAGCTCAGCATGTGGGATCATTTAATCAGAGCTCACAGGACTGAGGGGCAGTATTAAAAAAGAAATAGGCACCCTGTCTGGTCCCCAGAATGAACTCTTTTCAGGAAAGAAGAGAGCTTATATTATTTATTGTGGCAGGAGGAAGATAGAGGGTAGTATTTCGATGCAGAGAAGGCGTAGATGCAAGAGCTTGGAAACGAGGATTCTGCTTGAACACTTGTTCCTGATTTCTTTTTTTTCAGTTTCATTTTGGAACAATTAAGTAATTACCGTGTAACTCGATTTCCCCACCATAAAACAGAAGCACTGTTTTTTTTTGTGTGTTTTTTTTTGTTTTTGTTTTTTTTATAGCGTTAAGATCTCTTATGATACTGCCCTGGAACCCCGGGGCAGTGCCGTCCGCATCATCTTTCATTCGTCCGAATTGTTGTAGTTCCCAAAAGACACAAAGGACCTCGTTTTAAGGTACTTTTCTGGGCAGTGTGTTTGCCATTGTGGCGGTTCCACGGGGTACACAGATACGTTTTTTAATGCTTAGAAGCCATAAGCACACATTTAAAAAGTAATTCTGTGTTCACCACTATTTGCCTTTTTTTTTTTTTTAAATGGTGTAGGTGGCCTTTTGTTAAATGTGAGATTATGGAGGATGGAGCATTGTGCTGAGTAATAGTTGAAAAAGGCATCAAACACTAAGCTAGACAGATGCTGGTGGTGGCAGCAGCCCTTCCTTCATATCATTTCTGACTTCTTTTGGTCACCTGTGGAGGAGGAGTCTTGCAGAGCTAAGCGTGCCTGGGCCAGGAGGCGGCAAGGGGACAGCCAGCCTCCTCCAGCCACCAGCACCGGGGCCTGAGCTCACACGTGGGTGCCACACATTCCCTTTCAGTCTCTCCGGAGGTGTTGTTATTTGGAAAACACCCTATTTGTCTTTGCAACTCTTTCATATTCTTTCCTGAGGAAAGCCAAATGGACGTTCTTCTCCTGACTGACAGATTTAAAGAAAGAAAAGCATTGTCATGGCAAATAGGATGCCCCTTCCAAGTGACCACATAGAATATGCTTTCTTCAAAACATACAGAGGCATGGGCTGAAACCCAGTACCTCCATTTAATAAAGTTAATTTCCCTTAGCTGCTACCCAGAAAGCTATATTTCTATATTTCGTTTATTTGTTTGCAGTTTTCTCTTTCAGTGCTTATTGGCCTAACGAGTTGTGTTCTTGTGTCAGACAGCTTTGAGAGCCTAGGCACTAGAAGCCACACGTGACCCAGCCCGCCAAGCCAGGTGGTGTGCCGTGGGAAGAGTACAGGAATTATTGGGGATTCCACACACTTCCGTGGTTTATGCAGCCTTCGTGAAGCCTAGCCCCTGTATCAGGCCTTTTAGGTGGTGAGGATTTTAATATGCACCGTCTCTCCCATTTCATTTGAATTGAGCTCTCTGGGGTCCAATGTCAGTGGAAGAAACTGGAGTTTGCCCTGGGCAAAACCTTATATCCTGACTGCTGGGCTAGCGGAGCCTAGAGGGAGAAGAGGGGTAACAGGAGGCCAAGGGTAAGTGGTGAGCAGGCCCATGTTAATCAGGGTATGTTAGTCAAACAGAATCACAGCACCATTATGTCATTTTTTTTTAAATCCCCATACAGCCTCATTTTTTTTTCCTGATTTTTTTCTGTCATTCTGTCTCTTTAGTTTCTTAATCTCTTTCTTTTTTTTCCCTTTTTCTCTTTCTTTTGTTTCCCCCCCCAGAAGCAAACAAACAAACAAACAAACGAATAAACATATTCAGAAGACGGGTTTAAGAACTCTAACCAAGAAGAGAGAAACCATACTGAACCACAGCTTGGCTTTGGGCCTCACAGCGTCAAGAAACGATCTTTTTGAATATTCTGATCAGGGGCTTTGAAAACAAGATTTAAAACTTGGGCTCAGAAGAGTATGATTAACTTGGAGCGGATGTAGTTCTAGCCACGTAATTTTAGACCTTCTAATTGGCAGTTTAAAAATAGCAGAGTTGCTGCCTCCTCTCCTGCTTTTTCCCTTTGTTTGCCTCTCGCTTGTGTATTGCATTTAAGGAGTCTCGTGTTGCTGGCAGCCTGGGAGCCCTGAGTCCCTGAGGGGTCTGCCTGCCTCTGCCTTGAAATACCACAAGGGTCATAAAAACTTGTGTTTTCTTAGGAATGCTCTCAGCCTTGGACTCACAGACATAGTCCCCTTCCTTCTCTAATAACCAGGTGCATGAGGGGTATACTTCGAAGATTAAATCCATTTCTGGGCACCTGAAGCTTCCAGCTGAACTGCAACCTTTGCCTGTCTGGTAATAAGTACCTTTAGGATGTCACTGAGTAAAGGAAAACACTGGTTTCAAATAACCCAATTATTTACCAAATTCTTTCCGTATCCGTGTGAGACGGTGTCCAGAAGCTGAAACCCAGGTCTGAGCCACTTAGCTACTGTTTCAGTTGACAGCAAGATAACATATCAGCCTAAGGCAACCCATGATGCCGCGACCCCTTTCCCTGCGCATTTCCAGGGATCCCTGAGTCCTGTCCCGTCAGGCACGAAGTTGCTCCTCTTTACCTCATTTCGGTGTCTGAGTTTCCCTTCCCGGAGACACTTGCTGTATCACTGAGGAGGGGGTGGGGGGGGCGAGGGTGAAAAAGTGCCCAGGCAACCGGAGGCTCTTTGTCCCCTCTGGATGGTTTGGTGGGCCCCGTGCTGGGAGATTCCCAGTGGCAACCACATTCCCTGTGGGATGTGGTTTATCAGCCCTGCTTTGAATTTTATTAACACGGAATCTTGCAGTTTCCTAACCAACGAGGCCACAAAAGCATAAACTATATTAAGTCTATAAATCCCAGAGCACCAAATCCCTGGAACATCCGGGGTCTGTTCTCTAACCCTTGGTAAGGAATCATCTCCCTGTCTGTCTGCGTGGCAGGCCTTCAGGGTCCAGACAGCACTACTCTTCTCAGGGCACCCTTTTCTGCCTGCTCCTTTCCCCAAGGGGTCTTGCAGCCACCTCTCTCTTTCATCTTAAACCCTCTTAGATTGTACCATTTAAAAAAAAAAAAAAAAAACAGAAGCACAGGGGGGAAAAACCCCACAAAGTTGTCGTTTCCTGCCTGGCTGCTTGCAGCAGGGGACACTTGCCAACATGAGGTTTGTCTTCCGTCCTAAGCTCTCAGAAGCCATTAGGAATAGTGACTGAGGTGCGTGTCCCTCTCCCCACCAGTCTTCTCCAGGCTTCCTCCCCTGGTGCCAGGGAGGGGAGTAACTAACTGTTTACCCGAAACGGGAGGTCAGTCCCTCATTCCCTTTTCCCAGAAGTCATGGTAAGTATGAGAACCTCAGTGCCCCAGGGAGGGGTGAAGAACAAGGCCACCCCCTCCTTCCACAGCCCAGCCCTTACGAATGTCAGCACCAAATGTCATCCAAGGGCCTTGACAAACACCTCTGGAGGAATGAGGTGACCTGTGCTCTGGGAAGTGGGGATGCCTTTTCTGAACATGAAGGATGGTGAAAAACGCACTTAGATGTTTAATTCTGGTGGAGAAGAAGGAACCCTCATGCACCGTTGGTGGGAATGTAAATTAGTAATTCTAAAGTAGTAGTGCATTCTAACGACATTAGTAGTTCTAAAAATAGAACTACCATATGATCCAGTAATTCCACTACTGGGTATTTTCCCAAAGAAAATGAAAACGTTAATTCAAAAGGATAATATGCACCCCTATGTTTATTGCAGCGTTATTTATAGTGGCCAACATATGCAAGCAGCCCAAGGGTCCATTCACAAATGAATGGATAAAGAAGATGTGGTATAGCTGCACAATGAAATATTACTTGGCCATAAAAAAGGTTGAGATCTTGCCACTTGCACAATATGGATGGATCTCAAGGGTATAATGCTAAGTAAGAAAAACAAATACCACATGATTTCCCTCTTAAGTAGAACTTAGGAAACAAAACAAAATAAAAAAAAAAAAAAGAGAAACAAAATACCAGACTCTTAAATACAGAGACTAGAGAAGGAAATGAAATAAAGGGGACTGAGAGGACACGTATCGGGAAGAGCACTCAATAACGCATAGAACTGTTGAATCACTACAGTGATACCTGAAACTGACAGGACACTACATGTTAACTATGCTTCAGTTTTTTTAAAAAAGAAAAAAATAAAGAACACATTCAAATGGCTCCTACCGGGGAGAGGCTAGGTGTCACATAGGTGTCACTCTGGGTCTAATAATAGTACTACCTCACAGCTGTTCACATTGGGATTACTAGTTATCTTATGTATTCATACATATTTGCATGTATGTGTACACACATATTACACACATATATATAATGCATATTATATATGCACAACATGTATGCATGTCTGAAGGTCTATAGGACTGGTGAAAAGGCTTAGGATAGGAGCAGTGTGTCCTGAGAATTATAAAAGTATTTGCTAAATAAATTAACAATGCTTTGAGGTAGGTGCTGCTTTTCTGTCCATCTAAAAGATGCCAAGAGTGGCACAGAGAGGTTGAACAACTCGCCCCCACTCATGCAGCTTGTCAGAGATGGGATTGGAGCCCAGACCCCCATACCCTGTAGATACTGTGCTGTGCTGTGCTGGTAAATACTGGAATGAATGAGTAAAAAGACAGGTGAATTGATGACAGCTCCACAAAGGGGCTTATACCGCACTCCACAGCTGGTTGGAAGAAGAGTTGGTCTAAAACTCTTAACTCCTAAAACTGAAGGTTTATGGGGATGGCGAGGAGCCCATAGATTATACGCCCCTTAATGAGAATCAGTCTGAGGAGCCTGTTATGTCCCCGACACTTCCTGACATGAGCTGTGCTGAGGGAGAGAACAAGAATACCAGAAAGGAGAGAAAAGGAGAATGTGGGTGTGCGAGGCTGTGTGTGATGAAGGCAGGCGGGGACTGAGAAGCAGAAGTAGGGACGGTTTGGCCTGCCGGGACAGCTGGGGATAGGTTTGACTTCAGGGAAAACTTCAAAGTTGGAATTTTCTTTTGCTTCAAGTCAGACCTACTCGGAGAAGAGACAGCAGCAGTTGGCCATGACTGAGGGTGGTGATGTCCCACCTAGCATGTTCTGAGCCTCCTGGAAGAGCACAGACTGTGGGAGAAGGGGAGAAGGGCCGTAGGAATCCCAGCCACTTAGAAGCACCCCACACTCCCTTTGCTGTCTTCACATGATAACTGGTTCTAAAGAAGCAGGGGTAGACAGAGGGACCCACAGACCCACCCAGGGTCTCCTGCACACAACCCACCAAGGGCCTGTACAAAGCTTTGGTGATGAGGATAGTCGCTCTTATCAGTGCTCACTGAACACTGGCTTTACGCTTCAAGTATTTGGGCCCTGTTGCTCTGATATAGTTAATCAAAGCAACACGTATTATGTTAAAAAACATGAATTAGAAAGGGAAAACAATCTGAGGGGTTTGAAGTGGCGGGGGGGTGGGAGGTTGGGCTACCAGGTGGTGGGTATTATAGAGGGCACGGATTACATGGAGCACTGGGTGTGATGAAAAAATAATGAATACCGTTATGCTGAAAAGAAATTAATTTAATTAAAAAAAAAAAAAGAAAGGGAAAACTCATTTGAGTCCATGACTCCAAATGCAGTAGTCAATACAGTCATCTACAAAAAGAGTTTATCAGAGCCGTCTGTAAACAGTTCGCTTCAAGCATATGGTATTTGGGTCTCTTCTAGACACAGCTGAATCTGTCCCAGAGACCTACAGCCCCCAGCATATCCTCCCTCGCAGTCTCTCTGGTTCCAGCTCAGACGATTAAGAAGTCGAGGTCACTCTGCAAGGCATGGCCTGTCCGTTTCGAACTCCCAGCCCAACTACGAGCAAGGCGGTATGTGCATGTCTCCAGCCAGATTTCACTGCCACAGGAGGTGAGGGAATCAAAGGCAGGGGGATGGTTTTTAAAATGCCTGGAGAAATTTATGACTCAATTTAAAACCACTTGTAGTTTATCAAAGCAAAGGAAATGGAATCGCAAGCTCCGGGGCAGGAACAGATTTTCTGTAAGCGAGAAAGAGGAGCCTGTCCTTCTACCCAGTCTTCCATGACAGCAAAATCTTTCCCAAATCCCACACATCTGCCAACAACAAAGCAGTCTCTTCTTGACATGACCAATGATTGTACAGAATTTATAAATGTCAAGTCTACCTTTAGAAACCTTGGCTAATTGGAGCGGCCGCAAGCTTCTTGCGATGGCTCTGTCTATTCTCAGACTTATTTCACTTAGCGTTATGTCTTCAAGTTCTATCGATGTGGTCACAAATGGCAAGATTTCCTTTTTTAAAAAAAATTTTTTTATTTACTTATTTGAGGAGAGAGAAAGAGAGAGAGCATGAGAGGGGAGAGGTCAAAGGGAGAAGCAGACTCCCCGCTGAGTTGGGAGCCCAAGGCAGAACTCCATCCCAGGACTCTGGGATCATGACCCAAGCCAAAGGCAGTGGCTTAACCAGCTGAACACCTAGGCACATGCTTTCCTTCTTTTTTATGGCTAAATTATATTCCACTGATATGTATACCGCATCTACTCTGTCTACTCATCTACCAAAGGACACAGGACATTCAGGTTGTTTCTACATCTTGGCCTCTGTGAATAATACTGCAGTGAACATGGGTGCTCAGATGACACTTGCAGATGCTGATTTCGTTTCCTTCAGTGGGATTTCCTTCATTTCCTTCAGAGTGGGATTGCTGGATCATATCATCATTCGAATTTTAATTTTTTGAAGGTCTTCAATACTGTTTCCCATAATGGCTGTACCAGATAGGCCTTCTTTAACACTTCTGCAAGATATGTTATCCGTAGGATGATACATGAATAAAGGAATAAAACCTGAGATTCATAAGCATCCTTCCACACCCATCTTAAGTGTCTCTTACTCCATAAAATTTCTCCCTTACTCTTTTATCTAAAGAGAGATTACCCTGTCAGTTAGCAATAGCTAGTTCCAGGTACCATACAAAACCTGGTGATTCCTTATCCTGGCTCCAAATCACAGTCACCTGGGCAACTATATAAAAAACACAGATTCCCAAGGCTCTGTCTCAGAGCTTCTTCTTCTTTTTTTTTTTTTTCCCCAAAGATTTTATTTATTCATTTGTCATAGAGAGAGAAGCAAGAGCAAGCATAGGCAGACAGAGTGGCAGGCAGAGGCAGAGGGAGAAGCAGGCTCCCTGCCAAGCAAGGAGCCTGATGTGGGACTCGACCCTAGGATGCTGGGATCATGACCTGAGCTGAAGGCAGCTTCTTAACCAACTGAGCCACCCAGGTGTCCCTGTCCCAGAGCTTCTAATTCAGTAAGTCTGGGATGGTGTTACTAAGCCCTCCAGATAAATCTCACATGCCACGAGAGGCAGAGTCCTCTTTTCTTTGTGCCTCTACGTGGCTCCTTGAAGAGCAGTTAAGGAAGCTCCTGGAGCTTGCTCACACACCTCGCCCTGCCAAACCCTGGAGGGTGGGAACTGCCTTTTCTCTTGGCATTTTGTCTGAGGGCCCAGAGCATAGTAGGTGTCGTTATTTATTTTCGACATTGTTGAAGTAAATAAAATGTCTAATGGACCTCTATGGAGTGCTTCTGAGAACTCTAGTACAAAGAAGTTTGTCTTCTCTATTAGGCAACCTGTCTTAAGTTCGAACTCAGGGACTGTGTGCTGTGAAGTGACCAATAAAGGATCTCTAATGAACTTGGTGGTGAGTCACCTTGATAGCCCTGAGATTCTTGAACAGGACCTTCTTTGTTTTTTTCTTTTTTAACAAAATAACATATATACATATAATTGTGATGCCAGTTATCAATGGTGATCATAGAGTTTATTTGGAATAATGCATGTTAAATGCTTAGTGCAGTGCCAGAACAAAATGACGTAACAAGAAATGTTAGGTGGTGCTGCTAATGATATGACAAGTATAATTATAAGAGAAAATCCTCCTTATTAAAAGCAACTTAGAACATATAGAAAAATACACCCTTAGTCTTACCAGTAGAATCAATAACCTTACAGTATAATTTCTTCTGGTTTTTTTCCTAGCATCTATATAACATGTGCTTTTAAAATGTGTAAAGTATATATTGATTAAAGTATGTATTATATGTCTTTGAATGGCCAGTAAATACATGAATAGACGCTCAAAGTCACTAATCATTAAGGAAATGCAAATCAAAATCCCAATGAGATACCATTTCATACCCATTAGGATGGCTAGTCTCAAAAAACCAGGAAATCGCAAGTGTTGGTGAGGATGTGGAGAAATTGGGACCCAAGTACTGCTGGTGGGAATATAAAATGGTATAGCTCTATGGAAAAAAGTAGCCTAGTTTCTCAAAAACTTAAAATGCTCTGGCAATTCCATTTCTGGGTATATACCCAAAAGAATTGAAAGCGGGGTCTTGAAGAGATGTTTGTATACTGGTAAGGGCTGAATCGTGTCCCATCAAAATTCGTATGTTGACACTCGAATCCCCAGTATTATGAGTGTTTGGAAATGGGCCCTTTGGGAGGTAATAAGATCTAGATGAGGTCAGGAAGGAAGTCTCATAGTGAGATTAGTGCCCTTATAAGGGACATTAGAGAGTTTGCCCTCCTCCACTCTCTTCCTCTCTTCTTCTCCCTCTCATTCTCCCTTTCTCTCTCTCCTGTCTCCTATATGAGGACACAGTGAGAAGATGGCCATATGCAAGCCAGAAGGGCACTTTTATTAGAACCTGTGGGGCATCTGGGTAGCACAATTGGTTAAACGTCCAACTCTTGCTTTGGGCTCAGGTCATGATCTCAGGGTCATGAGATTGAGCCCTGCGTTGGGCTCCAGGTTCAGTGAGGGGTCTGCTTGAGATTCTCTCTCCCTCTGTCCTTATCCCTATCACACACTCTCACTCTCCCTCTCTCTCTCTCTAAATATATAAATAAAATCTTTAAGAACCTGACCAGGTTGGTACCCTGATCTGGGGCTTCCAACATCCAGAACTGTAAGAAAATAAATTTCTCTTGTGTAAGCCACCTACTCTATCATGTTTTGTTAAGGCAACCCAAGCTAATTAAGACATAAATCCATGTTCTTAGCAGCATAAGCAACCCAAGTGCCCACAGATGAAAGTGATACATACATACAATGGAATATTATTAAGTCTTTAAAAGGAAAGAACTTCTGACATATGCTATGACATGGCTGAACTTTGAGAACCTTATGCTAAATGAAATAAGCCAGGCACAAAAAGACAAATACTATGTGATTTCATGTATGTGAGGTAATTAGAGTAGTCAAAATCATAGGACATAAAATAAAATGATAGCTGTCAGAGGCTGAGGGAGTAGGGAATGGACAGTTATTGTTTAATGGATACAAAACTGCTTTGGCTCTTCAGCGTCTTTTGTGGTTCCATGTGAATTTTAGGATTGTTTGTTCCAGCTCTGTGAAAAATGCTGATGTTATTTTGATAGGAATTGCATTAAATGTGGAGAATGCCTTGGGTAGTATAGACATTTTAACGGTATTTGTTCTTCCAATCCATGAGCATGGAATGTTATTCCATTTCTTTGTGTGATCTTCAGTTTCTTTCATAAGTGTTCTGTAGTTTTCAGAATATAGATCTTTTAGTTCTTCGTTTATTCCTAAGTATCTTCTTTTTGGTGCAATTGCAAACGGGATCAATTCCTTGATTTCTTTTTTGAAGCTTCAACCCAAATAGCCAAAGCAATTCTGAAAAATAAAAACAAACTGAAGGCATAATGATGCCAAATTTCAAATTACATGAAAAAGCTATAGTCATTAAGATAGTATGATATTGGCACAAAAACAGACACATAGATCAACAGCACAGAATAGGGAGTCCAGAAATGGACTTGCAACTATACGGTCAACTAATCTTTGACAAAACAGGAGAGAATATCCAAGAGAAAAAAGACAGTCTCTTCAACAAATGTGTTGGGAAATTGGACAGCTACATGCAGAAGAATGAAACTGAACCACTTGTTTCACTATACTAAAACATAAATTTTAAGTGGATAAAAACCTTAATGTGAGTGAGACAGGAAACCTTCAAAATCATAGAGAACACAGGTAGCAATCTCTTTGACTTTGGCCATAGCAACTTCTTATTAGACACATCACCACATGCAATGGAAACAAAAGCAAAAATGAACTATTGGGACATCATCAAGATAAAAATCTTCTACATAGCAAAGGAAACAATCAACAAAACTAAAAGGAAACCTATGGAATGGGAGAAAGTATATGCAAATGACATCTCAGATAAAGGTTTAGTATCCCAAAATCTACAAAGAAGTTATCACACTCAATACCTGCAAAACAAATAACCTAGTTAAGAAATAAGCAGATGATATGAATAGACACTTTTCCAAAAAAGACATTCAGATAGCTAACAGACACATGAAAAGATGTTCAACATCACTTATCATCAGGGAAAGACAAATCAAAACCATGATGAGATACCACCTCACACCTGTCAGGATGGTTAAAATTAATGACACAAGAAACAATAGGCGTTGGTGAGGAAGCAGAGAAAGGGGAACCCTCTTGCACTGTTGGTGGGAATGCAAGCTGGTGTAGTCACTCTGGAAAACAGTATGGAGGTTCCTGAAAAAGTTAAAGACAGAACTACCTTATGGTCAAGCAATTGCATTTCTAGGTATTTATGGAAAGTATACAAAAATGTAGATTCAAAGGGATACATGCACCCCGAGGTTGATAACAGCATTATCAATCATTACCATAGACTGACGAATGGACAAAGCAGATGTGGTGTATGTGCACGTGCATACACACACACACACAGGAATATTACTTGGCCATCAAAAGAATGAAATCTTGCCATTTGCAATGATGTGGATGGAGCTAGAGTGTATTATGCTAAGTGAAAAAGAGAAAGACAAATACCATATATGTGGAATTAAGAAAGAAAACAGATGAACATGTGGAAGGGGGAAAAGAGAAAAAAAAGGAGAAAAGGAAACAAGTCATAAGAGACCCTTAAGCACAGAGAACAAACTGAGAACTGATGGAGGGATGTGTGTTGGGGATGAGCTAGATGGTTGACAGGAAGTAAATAGGACACTTGTGATGAGCCCTGAGTGTTGTATATAGGGGATGAATCACCAAATTCTATTCCAGGTACCAATATTGCTCTGTATGTTAACTACCTAAAATTTAAATTAATAATAATAATAATAAAATGAAAAATATGAATACAGAAGCTTAGTTTTACAAGGTGAAAAGAGTTCTGGGACATGAGTGGTGGTGATGGCTATGAAGCAATTTAGATGCAGTTAATACCACTAAAAATACTCACTTAAAAATGCTTGGGACCACATGGTTGGCTCAATCATTTAAGCATCTAGCTTCAGTTTAGTTCATGATCCTGGGGTCCTGCGATCGAGCCCTGGGTCGGGCTCCCTATCCAGTGCAAAGTCTGCTTCTCTTTCTCCCTCTTCCCCTGCTCATGCTCTCTGTCTCTTTCTCAAATAAATAAATAAAATCTTAAAAAGCTTGAGATGGTAAATATTATTTGTATTTTATCACCATCAAAAAATTTAAAAGGTATATATGTTTTTAAACATTTTAAGCTTCTAGTTTCAACACATTAAATATTTTAAACATATATAAATAATATCACATATTATTATATACAATCTTATGCATAATATAAATAAAAATATATATTTAAAAATAAGTGTATCTAGCTTTGTATCAAGCAGCCCTGTTCCCTGAGATGGTTCCTTATGCCTCATGCCATTTTACTAGCTTCACTGGTTTGGGGTCCATTGGCCACAGCTCCCCTCCCTCAGTGTAGAGAATCTACCCCCCACGCTGCAAGGCCAGCCTGAAATGGCAAGTCTGAACTGTTTTCACAGTGATGATAATTGATATGACCAGGAGCTCGAACGGTCTGGTCCTGTCGTGGGGCTCTGCTGAGCTGTGGGTCACTATATGGCCAACGAGAGGGACTTTTTTCCCCTCACGCTGTGACCGTGTTCATTACTGGGCCCTCCCTTCTGCTGCCATTTGGAAAAATGACATGTGGCCTTGGCTTTGTTGCCACACGTTAAGTCTCATCTCACAATGGGCACTTGGTCTGGCGCTATCCTGGGCATTTGAAAGTCACATTGCCATTTTGTATAAGCTGAGACCCATGAATCATGTTCAGCCAAAGGTAAAAATTTACATTTCAATGATCAGCAAGTTTTAGTACATATAAGAAAGCGGCTAGAGATGTTCAGCCCGCATACACAGGTTTTGTTAATGAATCTGGCAGAAGGGGCTGCATTCCTAAGCTAAGTATTAGAACAAAAGGGACCTGTTTTCCTATGTAATGAATTGCTGAGAAATTATTCAAAATGTGACTTAAAAAGCCACTTGCCAGAGAGCTCAATTCTCTGAGTCATGAATTAGATAATGGGCTTTTATAAACCCACAGAGGGAAACCCTCTGAGGATTTATGTGGGTGAGGAGAGAATGTCTGTCGAGAGCTGCCACCTTCTCCCAAATGCCCCTGCCCAAGACAGAAGCTCAGAGATCTTGCCCGCAAATGTCAAGGCCAACTGTACCAGCAGCAAGAGTGGGTGGGATCAGCCATGCTTGCCCTGAGCCCTTGCCTCGGCTTGCAGCCACAGCAGATCTCAGCAGACTGCAGCAGGCCCCCGGTGCTGGCCCCACCAGCAGGGCAGAACGAATGGTCCGGAGCACCGGGAAGGCTGCCTCCCCGGCACCATCCCCTTCCCACGTATGCGGTCCCTGCCCCCAACCCCAGCCCTAATTCAGATGATAAGACCTGAGCCTCCCATGAGACTAAGGCTCTAGCTCTTAAGTACATATGGAGGGGTGTTTGAAGATGAGCCCACAGAGCCACAGTCTGGTCACACAACAGGGACACAGTCCCCTTCAAAAGAAGAGCTCTGAGAGCGAAGGAGGCAGTGACCAGTGAAGAGGATCTCAGACCAACAGTAGAGCTCCACGATGTCTTCTCATCAAGTCTTCCCTAAAGTCGAGGACACTTGGGAGGACACAGCGCTATACAAAGCATTCTCTTCTTTTTTTTTCCCTTCACCTAAATGTTCTCTGATACAAGGGATACAAACTCTGTTTCTACCCACCCAGGAAACCTTGCCTTGCTTAACTTTGATTATGTCTTAGGAGAGCCTCCTGTTTTGACCTGAGTAGAGCAGATTTGACTCTGCCTTGTGCCCGCTACCCGCTCTGACTGTGTGTGCCCTTGGACCACCAGCTTGGAGGTCTGGCCTGGCTCCTGATAATCACTTGGGCATGAGAACAACCTGGGTGTGACATCTGTCAGCCCAATGATGGCCAAGATAATCTGGCAACACCTACCCTTTCTGATTCCCAGGAGGTTCCAAAACTGATTTTGCCGTCTCATATAAGATGAGTGGTCACAGAAACCACAAAGGGTTTCCTCTATAACCTAAGTTTACATGCCTTTTGAGAGGGAAATAAACACATAAGGGGCAAGAGGGTTTTCCTTAGATCAGAGCCAGAAAGATACAGTGGGTGAGAATGCCCTCAATTAGTACATCAGACCACCCACCACACAAATTTAAAAAAGAACAAAACCCCTTCTAGATAGTACTGGGCCTGGAAATGTCATTATTCTGGGGGTGAAAAGCCCCATGTTTCTAATTCCAAAAGCTCTCTTATCTCTCCAAGAACTCCAAAGTTCAATAAAATGTAGACCTCACATCACTCCTGGGAGCTAGAAAGGCAGATGACTATTAATAAGAGTTTTTGTGGCTCCTGGAGGTGTAGGCAGGAGCTGGCTGGCTGGTTTGGTTAGAACACTGCAGTGAGCCGACCAAGCTCACACAATCAGATGGCCCCAGCCTGCATTCTTCCCATTTGTAGCCGCACCTGTGGTATGGTACTTGTTTGGTGGATGGTCTCACTGAGAGATGAGTGTCTGTTTGTCATTCCTCTTTTTTTTTTTTTTTTTTTAAGATTTATTTATTTACTTTAGAGAGAGAGAGCATAGTAGGGAGGAGCAGACGGAAGGGGAGTGAGAGTCTTAAGCAGAGTTCATGCTGAGTAAAGAGCCCGACTAAAGGCTTGATCCCAGGATCCTGAGATCACCACTTGAGCCAAAACCAAGAGTCAGACGCTTAATCCAATTGCACCAGCCAGGCGCCCCATGTTATTCCTCCTTTAATTCAGTAAGTCTGTACTGAATCCAATGCCTAGCACTATAGTAGGTGGTTCAAGATACAAAAGATTAAGAGCAAGTTTATAAACTAGTTGAGAATTGCCTCAAATTTATCTTTATCCTCCTCATTGGAAGGTTCTGGCAGCTAACTTTAACCAGTAAACTCAGCGCCAGGTTTCTCAACTATTGTAATTCAAGTCTCAAGGTAGATGCACTTCCACACCCTCCAGTCATTGTAATCTGAGGAGCAGCTGACAGTTGCATGTCCCAGATCAAAGCCATGTCCACCCCCCCACCCCCACAACCAGCTCTGTCTCCATAATTGTGCTATTATTGCATTTGTTTCTTGATGTATACCTGAGGTTCCCTGCTGGGGGTAAAAGGTTTTGTTATTGTTGTTGCTGCTGTTGTTGTTGTTGTAATGTTAAACCACTTGTCCAAGTCCGAGTCCACCTAGCTTTTGCCAGTACCTATTCTTGTGGGAAGAACACCCATCTCTCAGTAACCACTATTGCTCTGTGGAGCCCTGTCCCACACCTGAGACTTGGACATGGTCATCTGTTGACCTGCATACTGTTGGTTGTCTTATGCAGCTTACCACATCCGGAGCACATAGCTATTGATGCCATTTGGTCAAGGCTAAGGGCACCATTTCCATTTAGATGACTGGCCAACGATCCTTCTTGATCCATCCTTGCTTCTGCCATGTTCTGGCCTCTTTTGTCTGCCTGGCTCCCATTGAAGTCCCTGTTTGAACTGGAGCTGAAACTCCAGAGATAGGAAAACCTGCGATACACAAACTATTGGGTGGTAGAGTTTCTATGCTAGTTGTCAGTACCATTCCTTTCACATCACGGTAGCATCCAGGCTCATGATCTCTCAAAGCACTTCCTAAATCCACGCAGTTTTACTCTCTACCTTGTTATCCCCAAATCATTTAAACCCAGCTCTTCTGTATTGGGTTTAAGCAAAGAATTATGAAGTCCCCATTGCTGCACAGCCTCAGTCCTCTCAATCATCCCTCTGTAGGTTGAAAAGCACAAAGTCTGGAAAAGACATTAGGAGGCGAGAAAACCGTATAAAAAATAAGTATTAGGGGCAGCTAGGTGGCTCAGATGTTTAAGCGTCTGCCTTCAGCTCAGGTCATGATGCCAGGGTCCTGGGATCAAATCCCACATTGGGTTCCCTGCTCAACGGGGAGGCTGCTTCTGCCTCTCTCCCTGACCCTTCCCCCAATTGTGCTCTCTCTCTCAAATTAATATATAAAACCTTTTAAAAAAAGTAAGTATTTCGGGACGCCTGGGTGGCTCAGTTGGTTAAGCAGCTGCCTTCGGCTCAGGTCATGATCCCAGCGTCCTGGGATCGAGTCCCACATTGGGCTCCTTGCTCAGCAGGGAGCCTGCTTCTCCCTCTGCCTCTGCCTGCCATTCTGTCTGCCTGTGCTCGCTCTCTCCCCCTCTCTCTGATAAATAAATAAAATCTTTAAAAAAAAAAAAAGTAAGTATTTAGCTTTACCACAGGTTAGTGGTAGAATAGAATCAGCTGTAAAATATGGTACAATGAGAAGTCTGAGACCTGGACAGCATCCAAAGATGTTGAAAGTAACACATTATTTGTCCTTATTTTCAGGGTTGTTGTATTGCCATGTCGTAATATCTGATACATTTCCTTTCGAAGTATGCTCTTTTCTGGTGATAAAATCCATCCTTTTTCTTTCTCATTCTTCTCTTGTGCTCTGCTCATGCAGTACCCCTGGCTAAAAGACATTGCTAATCAGAACACTTTGTCCTCTAGCTATGGATTTATGCACAGGGGAGCACATGTCTTAAGCCAAAAAAATTAGAGGCAGCCCATTTTGGGATCATAATGCTAACATGAAAGACTGTGGGAACCTTTAACTGCCGGGAGCTGTTTTGTCCACCATACAGAGAAATCTTGCCACCGCAGAGGAGAGCAGGCCTTAAAATGTCAAGAAAGAGATTTCTGATGACCGCTTGACCCAAGCCATGTCGGAAGCCAGCAGACCTATGTCCCATGGACTATTTGGTGGCATGAACAAAGAAAGGATTCTTTTGTTAAGTTAGCTTGAATGAAATTTCTCTCATTTTAAATCAAAACATTCCTGACAAGTATCCACCTTATTTGTAGGATGATGAGGCTGGAATCTGGACACAGAGGACATTATGGGGACACAAGTGGTGGGTTCCATATATCCAGCAACCAGAGAACACATTTGCAGTAAGTAACACAGAAGGCGTTTCACAGCAACTAATGGGGTCTAGTTTTAAAAGTATTTCTTCTTTTTCACCGGGAATTTGATATTTGAAAATAAAAGATCTGTTATACTGTAGAGGTCCAGATAGTTATGACATATAAACCAGAGTTTTCAAACAGGCTGGCCAAAGTCATTGGAAACTGCTGATCTGAGATGGCCTCTCAATCTCCAGCCATCATATCCTTGCCACAGGCAGCTACATGGATATATGGACAAAGAACATACCCGTCCTTTAAAGAGACTGCTCAGAAGTCCCATGGACCTCCCAGGCCAAAACTCAGTCACATGGTCTCTCTTCTTTCAATTGGGTGGCAATATGCCTAGCTAAAGATCAGGGATTCTATTACTTAGGAAAGGGGGAGAGTGGATCTGGGGAGGGGGGTGGGCAACAGAGTGGGGTGGGAATTCAGGGAGCTTACATCTTTCAAGACTCACAGATGACCTGTGTTGCTTAAACTTGGTATGTCTGAAAGGAAGCTATTGAATTGTTCGTGATGAAGGATATTTGGGCTCTTAACTTTTTGGAAAACCGTTGTGTCCCAGCTTTCTCCGCTTTTCCTTTTATAAAAATCAGGTCCCCAAAATGCACACAAAAACTAAATGTTTCCATTACTCATGGATTTTTACTTATTGCATGAGCTAGGTTACTCATATGTCTGCAGACGATAGGTTTAAGTCAAGATTTTAATGATAAACATTAAATAGGAGTATATTATTTCTTCTCTTACTATGCATATTTTCTAGTTCTTCCCTCTCTGCCCCACCCCGCAAAAGACTTCAAAGATTCTTCATTTGGTTTAAACATTTGGATGATGGCAGGAAAAGGACTAATACCATTTGGAAGAGGTAGACATAAAATTTTTTCTCAGCTGTTCATTGTTTATCAACCACGGCCATCACCTCTTTACCCCTCTCCAGCCTTCGAAAATCTATAAGGCACTCTGCAGGAAAAAAAGTCCCTTCATGGAACTGTGTGTGAATTCTGGTAGGGGACTGTTTGCCTGGCTGCTGATTGGTGAGAGAAGGATCAAAGCGATTATGTAGAGACCTCCAGTCAAGACGTCATGGTAGGTTTTTGTATGTTAATCATACCTTAGTAATGTGGCTTTAAAAAAATCCAAAGGAATCTAAACAACATGGTAGTCTGATACTCAACATTATCCACTTAAACAAATACATGGATGTGTTATGTATAAAAAAAAATCCTAATATCTCAAATGTATAACAAAGATAAATACAAGAATGAGAAAAATACATAAGCCCAGTTTCAAAAATTGGTAATTTTTTCAGTGTCCCCCCCCCCAAATTTACCTTAATGTGGTGTTTTTGTTTAAAAGCCTTATACTTAGGGATGCCTGGGTGGCTCAGTGAGTTAAGCGGCTGCTTTCAGCTCGGATCATGAGTTCAGGGTCCTGAGATCAAGTCCCTCCTGGGGCGGGGGAGGAACCTGCTTCTCCCTCTGCCTCCTGCTCCCCCTGCTTGTGCGTTCTTTCTACCTCTGACAGATAAATAAAATTAAAATAAATAAATAAAATAAAAATCTTATATTTATTACTCCATTATACTTTGTAATCAAAAGTTGCATATACATAGAAATTTAACTTTTTAAATTCCCTGTGACCCAGGCCATAAATGACAAAACAGCTTCTGGATTGGTTATAAATTTTAGCAATATCAAGTTAGTATGAAATAACAAGCATCTGTTACAAAGTTTGGTAATCAAATTAAAAAGTAAAATTTTATTGGAAATTTATCTCAATATGGATAAGGATTTTAAAATTTTTCATTTCATTCATGTATCAGTGGATAGATATATTTATTGCTAAAATAGGTGAGTTTTCCGCATCACTTCCATTGCCATTACTGCTCTTGCCACTGGGAGCTGAGGAATAATATTAGCATGATACAGCCATTATCCACACAGCCTGTGGGGTGAGTCTACTGAGTTTGCATCTCAACTCTGTGACTTACTGCTCTGTGAATTTGGATGAATAGTCAACCTCTCTGGGATTCCTTTTTCATCAATAAATTAGCTGTCATAGTAAAGCCTACCTTACAGGGTTGTTGTGAGTATGGATTGAGTGTGTGTAAAGCGCATAAACCCATCCCCGACATTTAACAAATATCTGAAAATATTTAAGCAAAATGCTAAGTAAAAAGATGAAATAGAAAGTTTTGCTATAGCGTAGTTCCAAATTGCGTTCGTTCCTCTGAGCTATTTGAAAAAAAAAAAAAATGACGTGATCTGTTTTCCAAAATTATTTCTGATAGTATATCCAGTGACAATTCCTCCTTCATTTCTGTAAATGGAAAGAATTAGAAATTACCTGACTTGAGGAAGGAGTTGTTAGTCAGTCATCTGACTCATTTACCTTTTCAGTGTCTGCACTAATGTCTCTAAAGTTCATTTGCTTGGTGACCCCAAGGTTTTTATTCCCCTGGGCATCAAAGTAGAGCTCTACATGGAAAATTAATAGGGCCTCTTTTTCTTTCAGCAGCAAAGGTAGACTATGAAATGAATTATCTGTCTGAAGGCAAGATCCTGAGATCGGTCTCAGATAGGGGCACCCGGAAACTCAGTGGTCTTCTCGTTGGTAGTGTGTTGGGGATGTCCTGGGACTTCTAGCAGCTACGGCCCTGTTGGAGATCTCTGATAAGTTGCAGGCCCAGGAGTGATGGCAGCAGCCTGGGGTCCAGTTTCTTCTACTCCCAGGGAAGCAATAGGACTCACCTAGTTTCTCAATGGCCTGGAGAGTTTAGGTGCTAACATTTAGCCTACAGTTTGGAGTAGGAGGAGCCAAAATGAGAAGCCAGTTTTTGCAGAACTGGTAAGATAAGTGTACAAAGGGATCCAGAAGCAGGAATTGCTGAGACTTACCCCCTCAGCAGATCTAGTCAAAGGCCCTCAATGCTTTCTCATGAGGGGATTTTTTTCTCATGCTCTTCCTCTTAGCTGTAGGAAACTGGCTTTTGCTTGCTAGCAGAAATGCTGCTTGCTTTAGGCTTGGGGGCTCTGCAAACATCTTGACTCATAGGCTGGAGCAGCCTGGCAGTAGGTAAATGTGGGAACTTGGGGAGAAGGGTCAGGTGGGCCCGACATTGGACTGTGCCCTCTCAGTGAGGCACCTTGTGAGGCACTTGGGTTTCCACTGTTAGCGCCCACAAAGGCACCAAGACCAGAAGAAAAATCCTGACTGTGGCTGAGGATTCTTTAGCCTAAACTGAGGGTTGGGTTCACATCAGAGACATGACTTTCCCTCCTTTACCTATAATATAAATTATGAATCTCCCCTATGTATTGCTTGGAAATGGGATTTGTACTGTTTTCCTTCATGTGATTTTTACCCCTACAAGTGAATGCAGTGCAATAGCCAGTGATTTTTTATATTACCAGTTACTAAAAAATATTCCAGATCACAGCTGGCTAGGAAATGCTCCTGTGCTTTCTCGAGGTATGGGTGGGTGTGGTGGCGTGCATGCACACTCAGCCTGGGCAGCGAGGGCCCAGCAACACACCACCAGCCACACCACACGTTGGCAGTATATCTCGTGATCCGAGCTTCTCGTGGGTTATTATTCCATTTTGCTGTCCTCTTTTTTGGGAAGCGGGGGGGCTCTGGGAGGGAAGAAGTACATGGAGAACCAAGACATTTGTTGAAATTCCATGTGGTTGTGAGAAGCTTTGCGAAGTCTTAGATGCTTTATACAATTTAATAAAGGCATTCTGTATGCAACAACCAGTAGACCCCTCCCATAGAAAGAAAACATGGGAAATGATAAAAGGAAAAAAAAAGTTGGGCTTCAAAAGACCCTTGGAGATTATTTATAGAAACAGCCTCAGACAATGAGAACTGACAAAATTATTTTCCAGTGTTAGATAGTCTGGTATCACTGACGGAACTTTCCATCTGATTAAAAATAATTATTGCTGGCATTAAATCCAGTTGGAATCACCCCGCACGATTTATCTTCTATGTCATGCTGCTACCATATGCCCGACATTGTGGAGCAGAAACATTCTCTTTCATTCTGATAAATAGTACTTTGTAAATATTTAGAGACGGAAGCACTGGATCGCTGAGCCGTTCTGACAGGGAACATGTGCAAACGAGCCAGTTACTCATGTTCCTGACAGAGACTCTGTTTGAGGGGTAGGGCCCCAAAGCATTGCTGGAGCCAGGTATGCCTTTCCCGGGAGTCTTGTTCACAAATGACGGCTATTGGAGCCGCGTGGCAGGGCTCTTCGGCGTGAGCTATGCTTTCCAACAGTGCACACAACACTTCGGAGTAAGACATCTTGCTGTCTGGCTGGTGCCGTATCCGTTGATAAACAGCCCTAGTTATTAAACGGGCTTTTTCTGGATCACTTGATTCAAGGAAGAAATCATACTTAGTGTGACCTTATTTGGAGAAAGGGACCTTACAGAGGTGATCAGGTGAAAATGAGGTCGGTAGGGTGGGTCCCTAATCCACCCCAGTCTTTACAAAAGGGGGAAATTTGGACACAGAGACAAACATAGAGGTAAGACAATGTGAAGATACATAGAAGACTGTCACCTGTGAGCCCAGAAGAAAGGCCTAGAACAGCTTTTCCCCTCACAGCCCTTGCCCAACCCAGCCAATGTCTTGATGTGGGATTTCTGGTCTCCGAAACTGTGAGGTAATGAATTTCTGTTGCTGGAGCCACACAGTCTGTGATTCTTTGTTACAGCAGCCTTAGCAAATGCATACAGAAAGAAACCACGCCCAGTGCTCTTTGGGGTGGGGGGAGGATTCTGTTTGGGGAATTTGAGTTTCTTAAAAGAGAGGGACTTCTACTTTACTCTTCAGGTAGGAGCTGTTTGGAGGAATCCCTGTTCCTCTCTCCCCTCCTGTGAGAAGGAGTAGCTCATGGAATCACCGACATTGGGATGCAGGTCCCTAACTGTGGGCCCAGCATATGGCACCTTGCTCTCTCGGGGACTGTCATGCCTCCAAACTCCACCTCCTCTCCATCTACTCTGCTTCCTTGCAGCAAACTGTCCAAGCCTAGCTGCACACTCCCGGTGGTTGGGAGCCCTTCCTCCTGGGCTTTACTTGGGCTCCATTTGAATGGAAAGCATCAGAAGTACATCAGTCTCAGGCCCAAGCTGTCTCTCTGTCTTGCATCTGCAGTGACAATGCTGGTGGTCTGACATCTGTTGTCTTCGTCCCTTGTGAGGATACTCTGTTGTCCAGGACTGTAGCACCTGGGATAGACTCCTTAGAGTTTACTTGATATAATCTTAGTTTGTGGGGGGTCCTTGACTCTTGTAAGGAGTAGAATTGGACCACGATACTCAACCTCATAGTTTGTGTATGGGTGTGCCTTCCTCAGAATTGGAACTGTTAGAAAAACATAATAGTAGTGATTTCAGCATTTAGTTACCATTGGATTTGAGTTGGAAATTTCTGTTCATGCCATTTATGAACATCTGACACGTGCCCCAAAGTGAGGAAACTTGCCAGATCAGCATTTCTCTGTAATTGTTGATGCTTCAATTAGCCTATAGAAAATCATTCTCTAACTATGTCTAGACCATTTCCAATGCACTTTTAAAAAAAGGAATATCTCGGGGAGCCTGGGTGGCTCAGTGGGTTAAGCCTCTGCCTTCGGCTCAGGTCATAATCTCAGGTCATAATCTCAGAGTCCTGGGATCGAGCCCCTCATCGGGCTCTCTGCTCAGTGGGGAGCCTGCTTTCCCTCTCTCTCTGCCTGCTTCTCTGCCTACTTGTGATCTCTCTCTGTGTGTCAAATAAATAAATAAAATCTTAAAAAAAAAAAAAGGAATATCTCAGCTGCCCCATTCTTCCCCCATTCTGAAATCTGTAGCTTTAAATATAGCATCTATCAGGAGCAAGGATGAATATCTTAGGACATATGTCTTACCTTACATTGTTAAAAATCATTTATCCATCTTGAATACATCTCTACATCTCCCCAGATATTAACCATGTGTTATTTATCTGGGTGAAAGAAGTTTTTCTACTCAGCAAAGTCAGGATCTAGTAGCTCTCTGATATAGAAAATGAATTGTGCATAAAATAATGTCAGTTGTCATTAGAAACAAAGAGCAAGAGGAAGAAAAAGAAGGAAAATGTAGGACAAAGGAGCAAATTCACTGTTGTTCAAGTGCCCAGAAAAGATGCTATAAGGAGTTAGAGAGCCTCCTTTTCTTGTCCTGGAATGGATGGACCAGAGCCCAGCCATGCAGTCAGACGGGGGTGGGGTGCGGTGGGAAGAAGGAGTGTGGGGAGAGGAAGAAGGAGATAAGGAGTGGTTGCTAGCAAAGTGTGGAGACACAGAGATAAAGAAGTAGAGGAAAGTATGTGTCTGCATATATCTTCTCCTGATTGAATGTACACGGTTAAATTAAACACCAGGGCTTTTCTAAAGACTCACCAATTCCTATAGTTAAATACTAGACAATGGTATTTTAAAATAGCATTTATGTAGAATATAGGTCCATAGTTCTTTATCCTTCTTTAAATAAGAACCACTTTACATAGAAGAATTCAGGTTTTGCAAGTGATGCACACAGATGGTCCAGGTTGACATGTCTTTTGGAAAAGAGCAGATTCAGCATTTTTCATTAACTGGTAAGGAGGAAAAGGTGTTTAACTCTGAGTAGCAAAAACAGTACGTGCCCAAGGACTACAGTCCACCATTGTTACTAAAGGATGAATGTGTAATTTATTTCCTATCCATGGGCTGCATTTTCTGGTTTTGACTATGGTGGACTATGACAGGGGCAGAGGAATACTGGAGGAACCCATGTTCACCCTGACTTCCAAGGAATATGGCATGGCAAGAAGTGGAAATGGATTGTCACATCCATGACACTCCAGAGTACAGCTCAAGGGGGGGAGGGGTTGATGTGTAATGATAATGATAAATTAAACGTGCAGCTCCAGCTTAAATGAGTCTAATGACAAGTGTTGGAGACTCTTCAGAAATAGATATGGACAGTTCTTGCTTAGAGCTTGGGTGCCATCCCAAATATATGGTTAATAACCTGTGGCTTTCATGCTTTTTGGAGAAGTGCCAAAGTATTCTATCTCCAAGGAATGGTGTGTCTCATCTTCATGTTTTTGTACACACCATCAGAATGTTGCCCACTGCCTGCTTTGACTTTCTCAATTTTATGTGATCTTCAAGGATTTTATAAAATCTCGTCTTTTCCCATGAAATTTCTTGGCTTGCCCAGGCAGTGATGATTTTAATGTAATCCCATAAAGCTTAGTATATATATTGTCTATAGCTGGTATGAATTTTGCTTCACTACCATGCTGGGTTGATTAAAAAAATCCGAGTAATGAATTCATCCCAAACATTAAATTAGATGACTTGGAAGTCCACTGGCCAGGATGACAAAAAAATCAGTCTCGGTTCTTACTGGGATTTGCCACCCCACCCCATTACTCAAAAGCCCCGTGGGTCTTACAGAATCTAGCATAGTCTGCCTTTTGTCCTTATTTGGGACTTCTGAGATGTTCCTTGTCCCACTCAGTTCTGCCTTCCACGCCACTTGGGGCATGGAGGCCTCTGAAAAGGCTGGGAGATCTAGAATACAGGGCAGAACCTTCCCTTAAAAACAGAACTCTACCATTCTCCTCTTAGTTTTATCCACCTCCACATGATGCTAAAAAGGTTAAGCCTTGAAAACCCTGGGATTTACAAACTTCAATCCATTCCACTCTCAAGGAATCCTGTACCCTGGCTCCCTGTCTCATTTCTACCTCTACCCCTCCAAATATTTCCTAGTAATCTCTGCCCCACCCCCTGGCAAAGCCCATGTACCTGTGTTTCAGTGAGCCTTTAGAAATACATCTTGAGGAGGGGGTTTGGGGGGCAGGGTTGCTGATACCTGTCATTTCTCTTTTACTTACTCACCCAATTATGCTCTCATTTGGCATTCACCATATAGGGCTTTGTAGTTACTACTTGTTGACCTTTTTCAAGTCTGTGTCTCACCTACACAACTAGATTATAAATTTCTGCCTACACTGACCATACACCAGAAGTCTCTATAATCCGTACAGTGCCAGGGATATAATGGTTTATTTTTATTAATAGATGAAGAAACACAGTTGGTGGGGTGTTTTTTGTTTTTGTTTTTGTTTTCCTATCTATTTTCTCTTTGCTGAATCTGGTAGGTTTTCTTGTAGGACCTTTTGAAAGGTGAAAGAAATTCACTATAACCACTAAACGTGATTTATATTTTAGGACCTTGTTCAAACACCATCCCTTCAATGTAGCCTTCCCTGAATTCTCTAAATAAGAGTAATTATTTTTTCTCTAAGTTTATAAAATATTTTAACCCATTCTCTCCTTTTCTTGGTCTAGATTTCTGGATATTGAGAAAATTGTGAATGGGGTGGCTCAGGGCTCCGATTCTGGAACCAAATCACTTGGGTCCAAAATCTAGGTATGTTGCTTCCTAGGTTTGTGACTTCGGACAGGTTTTCTCATTTGGAAAACAATAATAACTGTAGCAATCTCCTGTTAAGTATTAGGTGAGTTTATACACAGAAACCACTTGGGACAGAGTGAGTATTCGGTATGCCTTGGCCATTAATATATGCTGATTTGGCTCACAGTGGTTCAGCATTAATTTAGAAATCTCTAATCATAGCAGTAATGTGATAATAACATGGAGTGAATGGAAGGAAAAGAGATATATACTAATAAAAATGGATTTTTAAAAGAAATCACTGATTGAACATACACAGTAATCAAAACTAACTGATAAAATGTTTCCTCAATGAGCACCTTTGATGATCTGCTTCAAAGAGGGAAATTATCTGTAGTTAGCATATCTGTTTTTGCAAAGAGTGCTTCTAAAGTGTCTGAGTGTTGAAAACAATTTGCTCTGCCCAGCACTCAAAAGACTTAACAGCTTTATGTAATCATGGATGCTAGATACATGTACATTTCATGAACCAAATAAAGGTGTGGTTCTACATCGAAAAAAAGAAGTTACCATATTATTTTAAATGAGCCAGGTTAGGTAATGTCTGATGGATGACAAACACTAATTTGTCTCAACTCAATGAGGCTTTCCCACTTGGTGATCGTTTATCTAAAGATACCAAATACAAATGACCTGGAATGCTTTTAGGAACTGAATCAGCCCAGTTTTTCTAAAGATGATAGAGATGTAGTTTAGATTGAGGCTCTTTGGGGAAAAAAATAAAATAAAATAAAATAAAATAAAATAAAAGGCTGAGATGGAGATTTGTTTGAAGGAGGTTTATTGGGGGGTGCTCTGAGAAACTTCCTGGAAGGAAGTGAGGGGAGTTGAACTGGGGTGTGTGTGGGGGGGTGAATTTTGATGAAGTTGCCACAGAGATCTGTTTTGATCCCATAGGAGTAGCTTTGCGCAGTGGCAGTATCGTAGCCAATGAGGTTTATCCGAGGCGCGATTATTGCTAATTGATCCCATAGGAGCTTATCCAAAATTGAGGCAAGGGTCTAGGCTTTTGTATGACCAACAAAAGCACACACACACACACACACACACACACACACACACACACACACACTGACCAGCTTGGGAAAGGAAGGGACAGTTAACACTGTGCAGTGTAGCTCTTGTTAACTATTGGCAAATTGCAGAGGGTAACTTAACTGTGACGCTTCATCAGCCACTCCAGAGAACTGAGGGAAGGAATGTCTAGATGCTAAAATCAAGATCTGGGTGTAACACCATAGCATCTAATACACCACACCAGTGAGACAACAAATCATATGAAGTGGTTTTAAAGTTTATTTTAGTGCTGAACAAGTTACCCATGTCTTCCTTGCCCAGGGTTCTCATGTGGAAATTGGAGGTGCTCTATGAGAAGTGGCCCAGATGGATCTTAGAAGAAAAGAGTCAACTAAATCTGCCTTAGAACATTCATTGACAGCCCATTATCAAGGTTTATACTATTTTAATTAAACATGCTCCCAACACCTGGTGATTTTAGCCCTAGGACCAAAAGAACAGCTCATCCCTCCCTCGCCTATCGAATTTACTTTGATTCTTTGTGGCGCAAAAGTAGGAGTGGGGGGTGGGGAGGTCAGTCTGGCCATTATGTGGATGATGAAATTCATAGAATATTCTTCGTCACCATCAGATCTATACTGAAAATGAGGAAAACGGAAGGATTCTGCCTCTGTGCTGGGAACTTGTACACATCTTACTCTCTCATGGTGTCATAATACAGTGCATTTATTTTAAATTTGATTAAAACCCAGGAGTGAACAATGCATATTAGTTGATCCATGCATTTCAGCGAACAATAAATTTGAGTCCCTGGATTGATTTCTCTTTGCAAGCCAATAAAGTAACTAGACTTTGCATTATTTATCACTGGTCATCCAATGTAATGTTTAAGTCAACAGAACCACTCTGCTTTCTATGTTTCCTCAGGGAGGGTAGCAGGCTTATTTAGGGGAGATCAGGATATAGCATCAGAGCTTTACTCTGAATCTTTCAAAACTCAGCAAAAGGGCCTCCAGAACTTTCTTTTTTCTTTCTTGAGCACACATGTGGATAAGGACAGACAGTTCATCTGTAGCCTTAGAAAGATGATAATAGACCAAAATGAAACCCAAGTATATTTTTACCCATCAGATGAGTCATTTTTCCTGTAAGGTTAATGATCATTAATGACTTTAATTAGGGAGTCAGCCAAAGTATCTATCTTGGAAAACGTGTATCCATGTGGTTTGCACTATTGGATTTTAGCTCTCTGCTGTGATGGCGCCCTTTCAAAACACCCTATTAATGTGAAATCTCATTGGTGCTGTCTGCTTAGGTTGTAGTACTGGGGGCATATTTTACAGCGACAGTGGCGAGGTTTAGCCTGGCATTTAACTAACTGTGGGGCTAGAATTATTGTTGTTCATCTGAGTTTCCAACTTGGAATTTGTAAGATAAATGAGCCAGTTGCATCTATTCTCTAGCAATTAACTGGTAATTGGGGCATTTAATCAGAATACTGACTTGAAGGACTTGAGCCTGATTAGATGCTGTTGGCATGAACAAAAGATCCAAATCCTAGTTTATCTCATTCATGTGCTATATTCACACCTTATGTCCAGATCAAACCCAGATCCAAATAAATGAATACTGATGAAAATGCTTTATGGAGGTGAAATAGATTTAGAAGCCAAGCTTCTTCAAAATACCTAGGTTAATAATATTCTTTCTAGGGCTGCCTAGGTGGCTCAGTGGGTTAAGCTTCAGCTCAGGTCATGATCTCAGAGTCCTGAGATCGAATCCCCACATTGGGCTCTCTGCTCAGCGGGGAACTTGCTTCCCCCACCCTCTCTCTACCTGCCCCTCTGTCTACTAGTGATCTCTCTCTCTCTGTCAAATAAATAAATAAAGTCTTTTATAAAAAAAATAATAAGGTCCTCAAAACCAGGGTGGCTGCCTCACTTTCCACGTGGCTGGCCCTTCAGCCGGGGACCAGGACCCTGCGTGTTTTCTGTACCTCTGTGTCTCTGGCCACCTGCTCCACGATACCAAGCCCACATACAGCAGAGAGAACACCCAGATATAAAAGACTGCTGAGAAGAAAGGCATTACCTTCCAGGGTGGAGAAAATGACTGTTGACCAAGATTGGCCAAGTGTTTATCCTGTTGCAACACCATTTAAACCCTCTGCTGTACCTCTTCCCATTCGAATGGGCTATCCAGTAAAAAGGGCAGTGCGCATGGCAAAGGAGGGAAATCTAGAACTATTAAAGATCCCCAATTTTCTGCATTTAACTCCTGAAGCAATTAAAAAGCACCGTAAAACTCTTAAAGATTTCTACACTGATTGGCCAGCTGCACTGGACAGTGATGAGAAATGTGAGAAGCATTTTCCCATTGAAATGGACACAACTGATTAAGTTTCAGTAGGACCATCTATTTGAAACCCCAAAGCATGAGTAGAAACCTTAAGGGTTAAACTTTCCAGTTTAAATTTAGATGATCATGCAAAGAAGAAACCCATTAAACTTGTGGGAGAGCGATACTGCAAGACTACAGATGTACTTACCATCAAAACAAACAGGTGCCCTTTAAAGAGACAGAATTATGAGTATGCACTATATCTGCTAACAGTTTTATACCATGAGTCTTGGAAAACTGAAGAATGGGAGAAAGATAAGATTGAAGCAGACATGGAAGAGTACGTATGGAACAGTAGCTCCTCTGAAAAAAATATCCTGGAAACACTTCTCCAAATGAAAGCTGCTGAGAAAAATCTGCAAGTAAATAAAGAAGAGCTCCTTGCTACGAAAGAAGTTGAAGAGTACAAAAAGTCTGTTGTTAATCTTAAGAATGAAGGGGACAATGAAAATACCCTTTCTCAGTACAAAGAATCCGTGAAGAAACTATTAAATCTAATGTGATTTATTTAGAAAAAAATAATAAAAAATATTCTTTCTATAATTATTTATTATTCATCTACTTGGTGCAAGAAATTCCTCCCAGGTATATAAACATGAATAATATGGCTGTTGAATTCAAGAAGACTTGCTTAGCCTAAGTTTCACTTGACTAAATCAAGATAAATAACTATCCCTCTGTGTCTTCTGTGAAAACCAGATAACCATCATACTTCATGGTCCACACAGTGAAGACCAACAGACAAGCTTTTGTGGTATGTGCCAAAATTACCAAGATTAACATACGTAAGGTTAAAGTCAGTAGTTCAAGTCTCACTGTATATTAGAATCACCGGAATATTGGTTCAGTCGGTTAAGTGTCTGACTCTTTGTTTCAGCTCAGGTCATGAACCATGTCTGGCTCCATGCTCAGTAGGGAGTCTGCTTGGGACTCTCTCTCTCCTTCTACCCCTCCCAACCTAAAATTTAAAAAATAAAAAAGAATCACCTGGAATGTTTTCAAAAACAAAGATTCTAGGGCACCTGGGTGGCTCAGTGGGTTAAAGCCTCTGCCTTCGGCTCAGGTCATGATCCCAGGATGCTGGGATTGAGCCCCGCATTGGGCTCTCTACTCAGCAGGGAGCCTGCTTCTCCCTCTCTCTCTGCCTGCCTCTCTGCCTACTTGTAATCTGTGTCTGTCAAATAAATAAATAAAATCTTAAAAACAAACAAACAAACAAACAAAACAAAGATTCCACACCCTGAACCTGTTAAATCAGAATATTGGGGTTTGGGACCTTTGCATCAATTTCTCAAGTAGCTTAGGTGATTTTTAATGTGCTAATTAATAACTGTTGACATAACAAAAAAATTTAATTTAACTTTCAGATTATGGACACATAGTTAGAGCAAGAAGATAGATGATCCTAAGAGTGTGGGGGGCCATAGGAGAAACAGGCGTGGATATGAAGGGGTGGAATGGATCCAGGCAACTATCCTCTGGCCCATCTGAGTCTAGCCTTGCAATTGCCTCTCCACTCATGAACGCATGACCTTACTTGTCAGCAGAGAACTGCAAGAGGATGGGCTCTGCTTTCTATCTGCCTTCCAAAGCTCAGGCAAGTGTCATTTGAGGACTCTTCACCTTTGGAGAATAGGAAGAAACCATAAAAGGAGGGTGGAATGGGGTTGAGCTGAACAATGAAGTATCGTCCATAGGCATCCCTCAGAGATGGAACTCATCCATTCTTTTGGTTTCAGCTGCTGTCTAAACGATGATGCCACTAAAATCAATATCTGTGGCTAATACTGTTTCTCTGCCATTCAAATTTATGTACCCAGATGCCTTGCAGACAGTCCCACCTGGGTATTCTATGTAACACAGGGTCAACATATCCCCAGATGAACTCATCTTGCTTGCTACTCTTATTCTTCTTCTCGTGCACCAATTCCCAGATGCTGGGAATGTCACCGTCATCCACCCAGGCACCTAGACTGGATTCTTTTTTTTTTTCTTAAATTAACATATAATGTATTATTTGTTTCAGGGGTACAGGTCTGTGAATCGCCAGGTTTACACACTTCACAGAACTCATAGCACATACCCTCCCCAGTGTCCATAACCCAGCCACCCCATCCTTCCCAACCCCCTCTCTTCCAGCAATCCTCAGTTTGTTTCCTGAAATTAAGAGTCTCTTCATGGTTTATCTCCCTCTCTGGTTACATCTTGTTTCATTTTTCCCTTCCTTCCCCTATGATCCTCTATCTTGTTTCTTAAATTCCTCATATCAGTGAGATCATATGATAATTATCTTTCTCCGATTGACTTATTTCTCTTTGCATAATACCCGCTAGTTCCAACCATGTTGTTGCAAATGGCAAGGTTTGGGGGTTTTTTAATGACTGCATAGTATACCTATACATATCACATCTTCTTTATGCATTCATCTGTTGATGGACATCTGGGTTCTTTCATAGTTTGGCTATTATGAACATTGCTGCTATAAACACTGGGGTGCATGTGCCCCTTTGGATCACTACATTTATATCTTTAGGGTAAATACCCAGTAGTGCATTTGCTGGGTCGTAGGGTAGCTGTATTTTCAACTTTTTGAGGAACTTCCATACTGTTCTCCAGAATGGCTGTACCGGCTTGCATTCCCACCAACAATGTAGGAGGGTTCCCCTTTCTCCACATCCTCACCAACATCTGTCATTTCCTGACTGGTTAATTTTAGCCATTCTGACTGGTGTGAGGTGGTACCTCACTGTGGTTTTGATTTGGATTTCCCTGATGCCGAGTGATGTGGAGCACTTTTTCATGTGTGTGTTATGTTGGCCATTTGGATGTCTTCTTTGCAGAAATGTCTGTTCATGTCCTCTGCCCATTTCTTGATTGGATTATTTGTTCTTTGGATGTTGAGTTTGATAACTGCTTTATAGATTTTAGATACTGGCTCTTTATCTGATACGTCATTTTCAAATATCTTCTCCCATTCTCTCAGTTGTCTTTTGATTCTATTGACTGTTTCCTTTGCTGTGCAAAAGCTTTTTATCTTGATGAAGTCCTAATAGTTCATTTTTGACCTTGCTTCCTTTGCCTTTGGTGATGTTTCTAGGAAGAAGTTGCTGAGGCTGAGGTCAAAGAGGTTGCTGACCCAGGCTGTATTCTTAAACTCTGTGCTGAGTTCCCACCTTTGCCTCCTCTCCCATATCTAGTCTCCTAGAACTGTCTGTCTTCTGAGCCTTTCTCATTCATCCTGTCCTCCCAGGCCTGCTACCACTGTTTTAGCTTAAACTGCCATAATTTCTGACCTGGATTTCTGCAACAACCTCCTAATGGGTTTCCCTAGTGCCGGTCTTCAACCCCTCAAATCTATATCCTCCATAATGTTGGCATGATTATGTCAAACACAGATATGCCACATCGGCTCCCTGATTGATGGTTCTTCATCATCTGTTGAAATAGCCTTAAAATGTGCCTGCCCATTAAAATTTATATAGAATATATTATAAGAGATATCTTGGGGCTCTTAAAGCTTTTAACGCCTGAACCCCACTTAAGACCAACTGGATCAGAATCTCTGGGGCTAGAGCTCAGGAATCAATATTTTTTTTAAAAGCCTCCTAAATTGGTTCTAATATGCACCTAGAACATGTTAGACCAAATTCTCTTCTGGCTATCTGTTGCTGCACAACAAAACTTTGTTGGCTTGAACAACCACCGTTTTGTTACATCTCACAATTTCATGGATTGCAAATCCAGAGAGAATTTACCTGGGAAGTCTCCTGCTTTACATCAACTGGGATCATTTGTTGGTATTTAAATGACAGATGGGCTGGTCTGGAGTTGCCCAAGGTGGTGTCCCTGAAATCAGAAAGGGTGAGCTCCATGGGCACATCAACCAGAGTGCCGACATATGGCTTTTCAGTCTGACAATCTTAGATGAGTTGGTCTTGTTACATGGGGGACTGCTTTCATGACCTGCTACCCAGAATATGGTCCACAGGCCAAGCAGTCCTGGTATCATCACCTGGAAGCTTGTTAGAGAACGAAGAATCTCTGCCCTACCCCCCGACCCCAGTCCTTCTGAGTCAGAATCCCCTTCTTACCCATACTCACAGTGATTTGTGCACACTCTCATGTTTGAGAAGCACTGACCTGTAGGGCAAACTCTGATATCCTTAATGTATTTGAGGTCTTCTTTCATCTGACACTTGTCGTACTTGCAGTGTTAAAATTCTCCATTCTTTCCCGCACTTTCAGATGCAGGATCACCAAGTGACTTTCATCCCTCTGCACTTTATTTTCCATGTTTCTGCGTATCGCTCTCCCTGCCTGTAATATCTTTCCTCCTTCTTCCTTCCACCAGACGCTCAACACTCCTCCTTTCTAATAAGCGCCGGTATCGCTTCCAGCAGGATGCCTTGCCTGACCCCCTCCTGTGTGTGACTTAAGGTGCGGTGCTTTCCACTGTGCAGGCGTAGCTCCTGGGTAGATCACTGTCACTGCACTTGTGATATTGGTGTTTAGACTTATACCAAATTTTTTGTTTCAGGTCAGCATTCTCCATGAGACTGTGAGCTCCTCTTGGGCCAGACTTATGCCGTAGTAACATCTCTTTCCCACCACTTAATAAATATGAATAATAGTTGCTCAGTTAATGGTTACTAAATGAAAAGTAGTATTTATGAGTATATAATTATGACTAAAACTGTTCTCAGCAAGTTGTTTGGGCGGAAGCACCCATGGAGCCTTTGAAACCTATCTTCCTGAGCAAGCTTCATTGCTAGAGATTCTGACTGAAGAGACTTGAGTGGAAGCCAGACATTAGTATGTGGAAGAAAGGTCATGGGTGATTCTGAGCCACAGTCAGGGTATCAAACTATGGTTCTGGATATTATGATGAACAAAAATATGTTTTCTTTGCTATTTTGTATTAATTAATCTCACTATTTAGTACTTTTGTCCAAATGAGTGAGCAAAAAAATTTCAAGACAGTTACAATGCCAAATTATAGGAGACTGTGATAATACTATGAATATATTTATAATTCAAGTAGCTCTAGATTAGCAATCAGTGAGTACAGATGTCATCTCATTAGAGCTGACCCCTAATATTTATCCCAGACATTGAATGTAAGGCAGAGTAATCCCTGAGACAAAGGAGTTAGCCCTATGATCCACCTGTTCCTTCTTTGAGGGTCTGTAGGGTTCTGGAGGGAGAATCCATGTCTCCCTGAGTTGAGGAGATAGAATTCAGAGTCTGGGGGGTGCCAAGGAAGTTAATGTCCGCAGGGAGAATCCCAGGGAGGAGAAAGTTCCAGAGAAAGAGAGCTCTGAAGATCTGAAGAGGGACCTCTCAAGCCTTCACCTGATTGCTGATTAACATGCGAGGAAAGGACCCAAGGCTGGAGAAAGAATCTCCAAAAAGGATGAGAACAAAACAGTTTTCAGGGCTCATGTGGTACTGGAGATAGTTTGGGGTTTTGCCAGCCAGAGTGGAAAAGCATCATCATTCACATAACTCATCAAACCTTGGGTAGAGTCCTCTTAACAGTGTTGCCTCAATAGTCAGGAAAATTATCCCTAGACAAAAGACTGCTCGGAGCCTGCCCTAACAAAGCTTAAAAGCCAAGTCTTGAGAGGATCAGGCTGTTTCTGGTTAACTTAACTGTGTCCCAGAACAAGCTTAGAACTTGTTACAGGAATACCAAAATATTGGCACTCAATAAAGTAAAACTCACAATGTTTTAGGACCCAGTAAAAAATTACCAGGCATACAAAGGGCCACAAAAATATGACCCATAATGAGAAGAAAAATCAGTCAACCAAAACCAACCCAGAAATGACACAGATAATAGAAGCAGTAGGTAAGGACCTTAAAATAGTTATTTTAATTACATACAAATGTTAAGAATATAAAGATAGAGCCTGTTAAGTAGAGACATGGCAGATATTAAATAAAAAAGAAAGAAAAGAAAAGCACCCAAATAGAACTCCCAAAGATGAAAATATGATGTCTGGGATGAAAGCTACACAGAATGAGATTAACTGCAGGTATCTGGGGTAGCCTCATAATACGTGTTGAGTGCATGAAGGAGGAGTAACTGAAACATATATATATGTGTAGAGAGTGACCAGAGTTTTTCCAAATTTGGTGCAAATTAAATCCTATAGTTTCAAGAAGCTCAATAAGCCTGAACACAAATATTTTTTTTAAAAAATGAAGAAAATGACACAGAGGACAACATAATCAAATTGCTTAAAATCAGTGATCATGCAAAAATCTTAAAAGCAGGTAGAGCAGGGGCACCTGGATGGAAGAGTCAGTTAAGTGTCAGCTCTTGATTTCAGCTCAGGTTTTGATCTTAGAGGTGCTGAGATCAGCCCGTGTGGGGTGCAGAGCCTGCTTAAGTTTCTTCCCCTCCCTTTGCCCCTTCCCCCACTTGCTCTTTCTCTCTCTCTCAAAAAAATAAATTAAATATTTTAATAAAAAGCAATTAGAACATAAAAGATACATTATTTTCAGAAAAGCAAAGACTAAATGTTACAGTAGATTAAATCACCAGAAGCAGTACACCCCAGGGGATGGTGGAGAAACGTCACTGAAGTACTAACATAAAAACACAGAGTCTAGAATTCTTGGTCAGCAAAAAATATGTATTGAAAACAAAGGTAAAAGTGAGACTTTCAAGCATTCAAAATCTGAGAATTCCCCCTCACCCCCAGCAAGCCAGCATTTCTGGATATGTTAAAGGAAGTCCTTCAGGCAGAAGGAAACGAATACCAGATGGGAATCTGGGTTTACACGGGTATGAGGCACACCTATAAATACAGCCTTTTTTTTTTCTTATTTCTCATTATTTTAAAAGATAACTGGCAGTCTAAAAATCATAACAACGTGTTGTGAGGCTTAGAACATACGTAGAAGTCAAATGTCTGAGCACAAACAACACACAAAGGCCAGAAAGAGGGAAATGGAAGAATGTTGGTATCAGGTTCTTGGGCTCTATGTGATGTGTGAATAATGTCAGTTGAAGTTAGACTGGGTGGGGAGAGAAGCAGGAGGAAGAGATTATGGAAAAACACGAGAAAATGGGGGTGTGACATACACATTTATTATCTTGACTATAGCGATAGTTTCATACAAGTATATATATATCAAAACATTGGATTTTATATTTTTTGTGCAACTTGATGTATATCGATTATACCTCAACAAAGCTGTAAAAAGAAGAAAAAAAACAACCGAGACAATTTCACACTCATTAGACTTGCATAATTCAAAAAAGTCATCCACCAATGTCAGGTGTTGTCAAGGATAGGACTGTATACTGGAGAAGGAAGTAGAAATTTTGCATGACCTCTTTGGGAAGCAGATTGGCAATACCAAGCTGAAGATGGACAGATGAATGTCCTTTCCATGTTGCACTTCTACTTCCAGGCCATGATGATAAGAAAAATTACATATGTGCACCCCAAGTCATGTCTAAGTATATTCAATGAAGCATTATTTCTAATAGCAAAAAATTGGAAACAACTCGCACATCCATCAGTAGGGGAGCAATAAATATAAGCATATTTGCACATATATTAAAACATATTTGTATATCGTAAAGCATAAGTAAACTGTGGTGTTGGCATTTGATGAGATGGGATACAGAAATTTTTTTTCTGACTTTTATGTGCAAAGAAACCACCTAGGGATCTTTAGGTCTGGGGTGGGGCTTGGGGATCTACCTCTTTGAAGAAGCCTCCTGGTGGTGCTGCTGCTTCCAGTCTGTGGTATTCTGTGTAGTAAGACAAGACTGCATGCATGAACTCAATGTCTTTGTATCGACATGGATCAGTCAAAAGAAAGGAAGAAGGAAGGAAGGGCAAGTTACCAAAAGATTTGTGCAGTATGATGGCTTTGATATAAAAGTTTAAGAATACAAAGCAGTACTATACATTCTCCATGGATATGAATAAATGTAAAATTTTTTAAAGAGATTGAAAACACAGACAAGGAAGATAAGTAGCAGGAGAAGTTGATTGTAGGAAGGGAGAAAAAGAAACACATAGTGCTGAAGAGGGAAACATGACCATCCACCTTAATCCTGGTAGACTGTTGTGTTTATATTTTTAAAAAGCCCTGGGGTAAGCCCTAAAACAGAACCATTTGTTCCTTGTTGGATGTGTACCTAATGTTTTATAGGGTTCTGAGAACTATAACATATTTTAAGCTTATAGAAAACAAACACAAAATGAAATTAATACCCAAATACAACCTATTGCACAGTTCAATTTTCATGAAAACAGTGCTAGAAATCAACATACTCAAGGCCAAAATGGTGATGTTGTCACTGGGTCTTGAAGCCAGAGAGCCTCACTAATGCTTCACAAAATGAAGTAGAATTTCCTTTTGGTTGCACACCACATCTTGGTAGATAGAGACCCTAGTGCCCTCTCCTTCGTGTGACCTTAGTTTCCCTAGGCAGAGGCTACCTTGTAATGAGATTTTCTTTCTTTGGGCATCAGGTTGTATCCCAGTATAGTTGAAGTTTATGGGATAGATATGTTTATGTCTGATGCAACTTGGTTATAATACAATATTTTGAATGTGGTGACCATGCTACATTAGAAAGCTAAGTGTAGGAATTGATGTAGGCATGATTTTAAAGGGTGAGTTAGTTTTCTCTGATTTCCTTTGACGTGACAAGACACTCAACCTTCATGTCTGGCTACCCTCTTGCAGAAACAGGGCCACATGAGCTAGGCCCCCATAGCAAAGATCCCAGAGCCATCAGTCTGAGGAATTGGGACCGTCACCTGGTCTGCACTACTGCCTATGCAACTTCTGAGACCTAACATGCAGTCTGTTTCTTCCCCCAAGAGAATGAAGAATGGACCCAAATTCCCAAGAACTCATAAGCCATCAGAACAACTCGCTCTTCATCAGAACAACAAAGATTACACTGAGCCCATATGAATGGTTGAGAAACTTTAGCCCCCTTTTTTTTATATATAGAATACTCACTTTTCCCCCCAATCCAGTCATAGAACAGCAGGTTGCATTTAAGTGTGCTTGGTTTGGGTGTGGAATCGAGTCTTTCCTTCTGTGCAGTAGAAAAAGATTGCACTTCATTTCCAGGCCTAGAACATGATGTCAGCCATCCTGCTAGATTGCACTGGGTGCAGGGGGTCCCCGCCACAGTAACCAGTGAGGTTGAAAGCATGATGGCCACTGTGATCAATGTCAAGCCAAGCCAGGATTCTGAAGCCTGGAGCCCTGGCAGGTCCACAGAGGTGCCCCTCGAGGGGTGGAACTTGGCTCTTGTCCCTCTCACCACCTGTGGAGATGGGAATCCACTGCACCCATTGTTTGAGAAATTGGAATAATTCCACTGTACCTTGGGGCCAGAGATGTTGTCACTATCTTGGCAAAGAGAGAAAAATGCTCTTCTGTATTCAGCCCAGGCAGGGGGGCGGGGAAAGAGAAGGAAGGGTTGTCAGTAAAGTTTATTGAGCCCCAGAGGGCTACGGTGCTTAATATACAGCTCATTCCATTTCATACAACTAAGCCCTTTTTCTACAATGACAAGTGCTGGCACTAGGACTAGGTCAGGAAGTTTCTGGTATCAACTCTTGGGCCATTCTTAAAATCACCTCTCCATTCTGGCTCACCGATCCACACTCCCCCTTCTCTGTGATAACTTCTCTCTAAAGACTGTTGTCCTTCTGGCTCCCACTGGGGCCAGCCCAGTCCATCAGACGTGGCTGTGTGTGATTCCCAATAGTGGATAGCATTCAAGTCTTTTGTTTTCTCCAGGAGGCTTTAGTTCTGTATAAATTAGTGGCTATAAAAGGAAATGTCAGAGGGAGGCTTAGAGTCCAAATCTCCTTCCCCGGGGCCTCAGGGGCTCAGTTCCTGTCTAATGGAGGCTCTGCATTATAAGCATATTGACTTCTTTTCTTTCTTTTTTTTTTTTTCCATGTATTTCCATTTGATTATCACATGAACTCTGTGAGCCAGACGATGTTTTCCAGGTATTTCAGACGAGGCTCAGTGAATTATAAGTGAAGCAATAGTTTAGGGAAGAGAGAAAGTAGTGGGAGAAGGTGAGATGAACCAAGGTTTGAAAGAGAAGGATTTAGAAAGTGACTCTGAGGAGTAGCCTTTTATATTGTGAGTCTCTGGGGGAGTTTCGGTAGCCCAAAGTGAAGAACTCAAACAGCATAAGCTTGGTATACAGGGGGAGAGAGTGAGGAGACTGGCCTCCTAAGAACAGAGCTCATGTTGGGAGGTAACTTGGAGAGGTGAGGTGAGGCCTCTAGGAGCCGTCAGGCTCAGGCAGGTGTGGTAGGCCAGAAGGATGCCATGTATGCTATTGGACAAACACAGAAAGAACTACCTAGTTTAAAAACGATATGGGGTGATGATAGGGTCAGAGAGTGAGAGCAGAGAAAGAATTGAGGGAAAATAAATTAGAAGTTACTGTAGTAACTTAAGAAAAATCCGTTCTAAGGTGGGAATGGGAAAGAAAAGGACAAGTTTTACGCATTTCAAAAGAGTAACCCATAACAAACACAGGACAATGAGGATGTAAGAATCCAAAATGCCTAGGAGTTGAGCCCTGCTTTGGGTGGGTGGTGTAGAAAACGAACACCATTTTGGAGGAAAAGACAAATTCTCTTTGGGACATGATGGACTTGAGGTGGTAGAACAGTCTGAAATCCAACAAAAGATAATATGTTTTAAAATCTATTAATTTCAAAGTTGGAGTTCAACTCTTCAGAAGAACAATTTAAGATTGAGTCCCTATATTATAAAGTAACCTTGCATTGCCTAGGATTTTCCACATGTCGACATGAGTGACATAGTCTCAGAAATTCAAAGCAAGAGGAAAGGATGAGATAACATGCTGGACTGTGGTATGATTCTATTGAATGTCATTAAGACAAGAAGAGGAAGATGTAACCACAGAGAAAAATAGCTTATTCATTTCTTTTTTAGCTATATCACATCATAGTCAGAAATATGGACACAACAGATAAAAACGGAACAAGTGTCTGAGTTCTCTGGATGTTGAAGGCTCTATGTATATTTCAGTAAAAAAGAATTTAGCTAGAATCCCAAAATTTTGATAGGAAACTTGCGCCAGAAGTTTGAGTTGATTCAATAATGTGAAGAAGAGGAAAAATTCTATTACAACTACTGTTTTCTTGAAAGTTTGTTTTGATTTGCAAGATAGCTTGTAGGTTTTACTAATACAAAGTGAGCCCTGGAACTTTTTTTTTTTTTTTTAAGATTTTATTTATTTGAGAGAGAGAGAGAGTGAGAGTGCAGGAGCAGGAGTGGGGGCCGAGACAGAGAGAGAAGCAGACTCGTCACTGAGCAGGGAGTCCAATGGAGACTTGATCCCAGGACCCCAGAATCATGACCTGAGCTGAAGGCAGACGCTTAACTGATTTAGCCACCCAGGTGCCCCATGAAGCTTAGAACTTGAGAAGTTCAAATGGCTCTGTACTGGAGGGAGAACTTGGAGTTTAGGGCTTGGCCTAGGGGATCATCCAGAGTATATGGAAGTGAGGGACCGGGGGATGGTGTTAGCCTTTAAGCATCTCTGCATAGAGTGGCTAGCCTAAAATCTTAGTGAAGGGGAAAACACCAGAGATGTCTAATTTCAATTTAAAACCACTTGAAATCCCATGTTAAAAATACTTTCTCTTTGGAATAAACAATGATTTATAAGCTAGGACTTAAAATATATGAACCACCAAAGAAAAACTGGTATGTTTGACTTCATCAAAACTAACTTTTGTTCATCAAAAGGCCACAGTAAGAAAATGAAGAGACAAGCCACAGAGGGGTGTAGAGATTTGGACCTCTGTGAGACCCAGAACAAGAGTTCAAGCCAAACTTGTCTGGATCTCAAGTGGGTAGGGAGACCCCTATTACAATGTGGGTTGTATTAAGAGGAGCCCCCACAGGCCATATGGCTTGCTGGGTTTGGATAAGTATTTGAAAACTTTGTATCAGAACTTGAAGGATCTTTTGACTAAACTCTCAGTGTCTGTTACGTTATATTCACCAGTCATATCCAGGGTAACACAAATCCAGTCATTAAATTCTTTTTTTCTTGCTCTTTGGAAAGGCTCACACAAGAATATCTTCTCTCTCCCCACCACCTCTTCTTATCCCCATTCTTGCTTTCTATTCTGTCTCCTCTCTACTTCCTTCCTCTTATGTCCTATTTGTTTATAACTTTTCTATTTTTATTGACTTAAGTATTATTTTGTGTAAAGCATTTCACTGTTGATGAAAGAGTCACTCATTAGGCAAGAATAAAAAACTAAGATTGATTTTATACTATTTAGCTTTCTAATTTTTTATCCCCCCCCCCAAAAAAAAGTAAAATTCAGTGTTCAAACCATTTGTTTCTAGGGCAGCACTAATCGGAGTGGATTGGATCCAGATTTTACATGAGTTATCACCTGAGAGGGGAAAAAAAACCCCAACCTAACTAATCCAAAAGTCTAGCTAATTTATGAATGAGAGCCTTGAATCAATTCACACAAAGAACACAAGCTGTCCTCATAGTGTTCTCCTGTTGCTGCTTTTAAGCTTGTAGAGTTTTATAGTAAATACCAACATATAATGTGACCCCAGGCATGCACACGTGCAGAGCAAACTCACTGCCCTGTGTAGAAAAGAATGGTAAGTGTTATTTTTGTGTTTCTTTTGTTGATTTTTTTTTTTTTAAGTTTGAACTTGGTAAAAACTAAAAACCCATAATCAATTTTGAGACAGACCTCAAAATCTTCTGTAATTCTCTCTCTAGGGAGAGCAAAAATAGGCAGCTTCCAATGCAAGAAATAGCTGTGGTTACATGGAAACCTTTGACTCTCAGTTTCTCTTTCCATCCCTTCCAAGGCTCCCAAGAGCAGCTTACAATCATGGAGAGAAGGTCTTTGAGAACTTGTTTTAAAGGGCGTTATTTTGGGGAAAGGGTAATTAAAAAAAAGTCATGCTGGTTGGTTTAGAATTTGCTCATGCAAAATACATGTGCATTTGCTTTCCACAATGCACAAAGGATTCCTGTTACAAACCTCCTTCATACTAGTGAAAAGAATTGGTCTACTGGCAAATTTATCAAGGGATTTCTCAGCTTAAGTACTATTTGTCGGTGAAATCTTTTGCAGACGGGGAAATTATTTTAGTCCACTCTGATGTCCTCCATATTTGTTTAAAAAAAAAAAACAAAAAAACAAAAAGGAGGGGTAGGGGGAGAAGAATAAAGAGTGGGGAGGAAGAGGAGGTGAGGGGGAAGAGGCAGAGGAAGAAGAGGAAGGAGAAGAGGAAGAAGATGACGGAGAAGAACAAGAAGGAGGAGAAGAAATCGGACCTAAGAGTTGCTAACATGGCAGGATCTAATTAGACACACTCTCTAGATATTTTGCAAGAAGCTGTGATATCCTTTTGATGTCAACGACCCTTATATTAAAATAAAAATAAAGGTGTTCCAAATAACCTAATGATTTGGGGCAGCAAACAGGCAAAAGAAAGAAAAAGAAGAAAGGAAGGGAGGGAGAGAGGAAGGAGAAAAGGAAGGAAGAAAGGAGGGAAAGAAGGAAAAAAGAAAGAAGAAAGAGAAAGACGTGAAGACTGGAGGAAGAGAAGGCGCTCTCTCACACTTAGGAAGCAGAAATTGGGCTAGAGAATGGAATCCATGCATCTGCCACCAGAAACATCAGCTTTCAGCACATGGGTCACTGCTTCTGAATAGCGTGGCAGCTGTGGGCCATACATGTTGTTGACAAGGAAAGATTCTGCTTTGAAACCTCAGGTTGGCATCCTATCACTAGGAAATCAACAAACCTGGAAGGCCCAGGGTGTCATTTGTCTCAAAAGACTGGGGGTGCCTGGGTGACTCAGTGGGTTAAGGCCTCTGTCTTGGGCTCAAGTCATGGTTCCAGGGTCCTGGGATTGAGCCCCACATCTGGTTCTCTGCTCCTCGGAGAGCCTGCTTTCTCCTCTCTCTCTGCCTGCTCGTGATCTCTATCTGTCAAATAAATAAATAAGACTTCAAAAAAAGAAAAAAAAAAAGACTAGATGCACCATGGAAGGAAAGGTGAGATCCCTGTCCTGCAGCACTGTTATGTTAAGAAAAGCACTTGACCCACATTCCCACATTCTCACCAGGCAGGATCTAATTAGATGGCCGTGGCAGGTTCCACAGTTAGTGAGACATAGGAATGGCAGTAATGGAGAACATGTGGCTTGAGTCCTCTTTCTGTTTCAGTGCAGGCTCCTAGAGGGTGTGCCCTCCTAGAAAGCATAATAATAACCAAAAGTGTCAAGAAGGAAATCAAGGCCTTGGGGTTAAGTAAGGTGTCAAGGGCAGATAAGGAGATAAAGAGAGGAAAATCAGAATTTAAATCCAAATCATCTGACTACAGGTTCTTAACTTTTATTCTGCATTACCTCCCACTCTGGAGGAGGAGGGGGAAAGTAGTAGGAGCATTAGGAATACTTGTTATTGATTGTTTCCAATTTCAAGAGTTCCTTCCCATGATCCATTAGTCGCCTTCTCTTATTTTACTGCCACCCTCAAGTGGTATTGCAGAGAAAGGCAAAGATGTCCCTGTGGATCAGACAAAAAAAGAATAAATAAATGCTGGTCTCCCTAATACCAGCAGCTTCTCACTGTAACACATGCCTGAAGTCCTGAAAAGGAATACGAGGATGGACTGGGAGGGGTGGGTAGAAGGAGCAGAAATGGGACCCTAAGGATACAGGACACAGGATGCATTTTTCTGTTTACCAAGGAATTTCTTGTTTAGTTTTACCTTGGCAGCTCTCCTGCTTGTTTTTTAATGTAGAGAAAAGAAGATGGGAAGCAGAGCTGCCGAAAACTCCAGTGCCTGGAAATAGCCAGGGGTCTAAGAGATTGCAGCCAATAGGACGAAGGGAGAAAGGGTCATTATTTATATTCTCCCAAGCTCTTGGGGGGAGAGTCTGCTCGCATCTCTGGTTCCAGATGGCTAGCTTTCCAGCCCACAAAGATGGATAGATACAATGATGTGTTGGAATATGAACCATTGTGGAATTAACCAAAAGAAACATTTTTTCTTTCTTACTTCAGTATGTATTCTGATCTCAAGGGAGTACATTGACTACCTATTAGATATTCACAGAGGTGAACAGATTGTTATGATGGGTTGCAAAACACAAAGGTTACAGGCCACCAAACATAAGGTTTAGATACACTGACATCAGAAACCTCGTGGAAGGGAGTGCTAAGCTGTGAAAGGACAGCAGCTGGGAGAGTGTCCCCAGGGCAGCAATCACATGTGCCTCTGGCAGCCCTGAGTTGTCATCTTTTCAGTCTGCACCTGTCTCTTCTTCTGGACTCCAACCCCCACCACCCATTCTCAGTTCCATTTTCATCTCCCAGATCAACCTTTGGATTTCAATAAAGAGCTATGGGCAGTTTTAATAGCTCATTGAAACTTGTCATGCCCAGCCTTAGAGACTTGAATTTTTCTCATCATTTTCAAGAATCTTTTACTAATCTATTTCTACCACATTCATTTGAAAAATGTCAGCAATGATTTGTTACTCACGTGTTTGGTTAGAGTTTCTGTAGAGAAACATTCTGGGTCAAACAGTAGCCAGTGCCCAAACCCTTGAGCCAAAGCAGGACTTCCTCCAAGAGACTAACTGGCTCCCCCTGCAAAAAAAAAAGTCTTTGCGTGTGTGGAATCAAATTGTTCTTCCAAAGTAATATTTAAAATCAAATTGAAGTTTAGAAAGCAATTTTTTGGTGATTGATTTAATTATGTATTCAAGCATGATTCAGTAGTCCTAAGAATGATGTTTTTCATAGGCCTTCTTTGTCATGATGCCAATTTTGTATTGTTTTCTGCAATGTTTGTGTAAATATAAGAAACCCTAATAGGAAAAGTGAGATTAACTGAAGGTTTTGAGTTAATTCCTTTATGTACTTCCTGTCCGTGTCAAAAACTCGTAAGAGTATGGGTGGTCTGAAAACCACGAGTATAAGCTGAACCTGTGTTTAACAAATCAGTCTGATGAGTGTCTACAAGCATTTTTTTAAAAAAGATTTTATTTATTTGACAGAGATCACAAGTAGGCAGAGAGGCAGGCAGTGAGAGAGGGGGAAGCAGGCTTTCCGCTGAGCAGAGAGCGGGATACGGGGCTTGATCCGGGGACCCTGGGACATAACCTGAGCCAAAGGCACAGGCTTTAACCCACTGAGCCACACAGGCACCCCAACAAGCATTTTTAAAAAGGTGGGGGAAAAAAGAATGGAAGAGAAAATATCAGAGTTTATTACCTATAATTGAAATATTTTTCAGGAAGTGTTTGCTTGAGTTGAGTGTGTGTGTGTTGGCTTTTAATTTGTTTATTGCTTTGGGTCTCATAAAAACTTTTTTGGGAGGGGAGAAACTACTGTCCAGAAAGACAGCAGAGAAAATAAAAGCTCCTCGAGAGAGGCTGGATTATTCAGAAGCCTGAAAAGCAAATTAAGGAACTTGACTTTATGTAGAATCCATTCCACCTCCTTAAGCATATAATAAAAAATGGTATGGTAAAAGGGAAGTTTCTGTAAGAGTTGGGCAGGGGTATGAGCGATTGCTTAGGATCAGGGACAGATGCGGTGAACTATCACTGACATTTCTCAGAACAGACCCCAATCCTTGCTGTCTTAAGCATGAAAGGAATTTTTCAAACGGATATTGGCTAGCTCGCAGAAAGGCTGGGAAGTTGAGAGAACCAGGCTGAGGAAATGAGCAGAACTGAAGGGGATGACAGAGCCAGAGCCACAGGTGAAATCTGCCCCATAGAGCTGGGTCTGCTGAGGACCCTGTCTGCCAGCAGCTGGGGACCGGGCATGGAAGCTGGAGCTGACTCGGTCGGTGAAGTTCTCCTAGGTAGCCCTGAAGACATCCAGCAGTGGTACAGCTGCCCCTGTGACCACAGCAAAACATTCTCAACTGTTCCATCCCCCATGCATCCTTGTTTCAGATGTAGTGTCTGGAATGGCTACTTCTGGTTGGCCAAACTTGGGGACAGACACATGAGCTCTGGCTTCAGGAGGGGTTGGGAGACATGATCTGCCCTTTCTGGTTTCTGCAGATGGAAGCTGGGTGTGCCTCTAATGATCCTGCCCCCAGTTCCAGTGTGTGGAGGCAGCTCCCACGCACTACCAGGCAGTTCTCAAACACCAGATGAGCGTCCTACAGTTGAACTCAAGGCCGACACTGGCTATTTGGAGACAGCAGTGGATTCCACAGGCTAAGGGCTCAGTCCTGCCAAGACTGGCCCTCTGCCTCAGGTGCCAGGTTCTCACTGACTGGTTATAAATCACAAATTCTCACAACGGCCTCCTTGGGTTCAATTAATTTGCCAGAGGGGCTCACAGAACTCAAAGAAAGATTTTATGTATTAGGTTATTGGTTTATTTAAAGAGGATGTAACTCAGAAATAGCCAGATAGAACCGATATATAGAACAAGATAGCGAGAAAATACGCAGAACTCTCCCTGAATCTACCTTCCCAACCAGGAAGCTCCCATGCTTGTGGAATTTTTAAGGAGGCTCCATGACACAGGGATGATTGGATAATCATTAGCCTTTGGTGATTGATTCAACCTGTAGCCCTTCTCCCTTTCCTGGAACTTAGGGTGGGACTGAAAGTTCCAACTCCCTAATCGTGTGGTTGAGTTCCCTGGCAACCATCCCCCATCCTTTCATTACCTAAGGGCTTTCCAAAAATTGCCTCATTAACATAACAAAAGATACCTTTATATTCTCGCCACTTAGGAAATCCTGAGGGTTTTAGAAACTCCGCCAGAGAATGAGAAAAAGACCTATATATCTTACGATAAGTCACAATATCACAGCCTCCCATCAAGATTCAGACAATGGAGGACTCTCTAAACATAGAAGAGGAGTTGGTTCATCATAGACCAGCTAGATGATTGCAGTACTCCAGCTGAGGTGATGAGGGCTTTGGAGTAGGGTGTGACAAAGAAAAAGAAGCCCAAAGAACTAACTAAGCCAAGAGATCAGTGAAAGAAGAAACAAACAGACTTGGTGACATTATGTACAGATGATTAACAATGGGGAATGGAGAAACCTAATACCAGGCTTATGTCTTGGAAGTGAAGAGAGGTTGGTACAGCTGGCAGATACAAGAACTGAGAAAAGACGAAACTGAGGAATGGTTGTGTAGCCATATTAATGACCACAGGACTTAATCCTTCTTCTAGACAGTGGCCATGATGAAGGTAACTCCTTCAGCTAGTCCTGTTCTTTAAGATCATTTCTAAGACGACTTACATTATACCATTGTCTTTTGTGGCTCTCCTATATATTGTCACTGGTCATCTGATACTCTCATGGGCTTAGAATTTCCTAAACCAGTGTTCTCATTTAGCCTTGTAGCCTGCATCCTACACTCTTTCAATATTCACTTTTACATGCATTTTGAAAACTTATACCAGAAAGAACCTTAAAGAATGCTTTATTTTTTTAAAATTGTAACATGTAGCATTTACAGGAATCACAATTTCCCATTCAGATTCGGCGTGTTAAAAGACTCAAGAGCATATTTATAATGCAAACACAGAAGCACAGATAAACCCTGGATAATAAATCTATATGGCAATGACTGCCCATGCTTTCCCCTCCCAAGATGAGAAAGGGTCGACCATCAGTCACAGCTCCAGTGCCCTTCATTCTGCCCATTTAGGACGGGACCTGAATTCCATGCATATCCATCCATCCAACATCAGGTTGATGAGTGTACTTGCTCATATGCATCTTGTGTCTCCTACAACTTCTAACTACGCTAGACCTTGCAGTTTAGAAAGTGCAGTAGGCTAGGTTATTAAGAGAATATGAAAAAACCAAACAAGAGAAGTGCTCAAATCAGTTTGTAGCAGTTCGCAGCTAGAAGACTGGACTGAAAACCACTGTAAGTCCTCCAGCATTACTTCCCTGGTGTCTCCTTTCCTAATTACTCTTTTCCACCTCCTTTTATGCACAGAGCTTACTTATGCGTTTCAAATTTCCTTGCTTTTAAGATGAAAGCCAGATATTGAAGTCTCCCTAGTAATTCTGAAGCTCTTATATCCTGACTGGCATCATGGTGTCTAGATGCTTCCAAATTTACACTCTTTTCCTTGTATTTCAGACAAAGAAACTAGGAAAGTATAAATGAATTGCGTTTAATGAGTTGTGAAAATCAAGAGACGTGGGGTGAGGCAAATCTTTTCCAGTTCTGGAATCCTATGAAAGAAGACCGAAAAATCAATGCTTTGAATGAGTTTAGAATGAGGGTCAACTTGTTCTTCATCATCATGATTTTTAAAGTCATACCAAACAAGTCACTCCAGACTCCTCCTGAACTAGTGCTTGCCGATTCTTGTCATCAACAGCGATTGGTGCCTGGAGATTATATTCTTAAATGATACCTACCTAAATCAAAGGAAAGATACAATAGGGTGCCTGAAAAACAAAACAAAACACAACCACAGCTGCATTCTGTGTGATGCAGTGGTCAAGAAATTGTGATATATACTGGAAGAGACTTAGGAACTTTTCCTAGAATCTTCTCTTCCTCCTCACCCAGGCCATGTCCCTTCATTGAGTTCATTCCTCTTCACCTGGATCTTAGATTTTCGCTCAAAGGCCATTTCATCAGGGAAGCTATGCCTGGCACCCTAGATGAGGTGAAATCCCCTGTTACCTTCTTTTTATGACTCAAGTTTGTACCCAGAGATCTGCTTTCCCACTCCACATGAAGGCAGGAGTATATCTTTTTGGTTTGTTTATTTGTTCTAGTATCTTGCACAGTTTGGGCACATAGTAATCATTCAGTACCTAATCAACAAATCAGGAGTCCTGAATTCTAATCCTAACCTTGCTTCTAACCTTGGAGGAATTTTCTTGTGATCTTGGAAAAATTGTCTTCCTCTTGTTGATCTTGATTTCTTCACTCTATAAAATGAAGATTTGGGGCTGGCTAATATCTTAGGAACTTCTCCGTATTTCATGATCCAGAAACGTTCTTTAAGAAAAATTCGATGGTAAATTCTTAATGAGAGGCAGGGTAAGATGCCATTTCACCAGTGCAAGCATCTTAGCAGGATAGGCAAGCTGGTTATTCTGAGCTGCAAGAGAACGCTTATTTTGAGATACTGGTAGATTTCCTGAATTCCTTAGATTTTCAGTTTTGGGGAGATTCAAACTTGGGTAAATTGCTGAGAACAGGGCTGGAAAGGGTTTGGGGGTCAGAATATCTATTAAGGAAAACTGAAAAGACAGTTATAGGGAAAAGTGGTGGGAATCATAAGAAAATATTTCTACATACTTATATACGTATGTGTTCTGCCCTACTAGAACAGATGGTGGTGAATCCTTTTGAAAAGTGACAATTATGGGCACCTGTGTGGCTCAGTGAGTTAAAGCCTCTGCCTTCTGATCAGGTCATGATCCCAGGGTCCTGGAATCGAGCCCCGCATCGGGCTCTCTCTCTGCCTGCCTCTCTGCCTACTTGTGATCTCTGTCAAATAAATAAAATCTTAAAAAAAAAAAAAAAAAAAAAAGAAACCCCTTTTACGAAGATGGCGCCGAAAGCTAAGAAGGAAGCCCCTGCCCCTCCCAAAGCCGAAGCCAAAGCAAAGGCTTTGAAAGCCAAGAAAGCGGTGCTGAAAGGCGTCCACAGTCACAAAAAAAAAAAGAAGATCCGCACATCACCTACGTTCCGATGACCCAAGACTCTGCGTCTCCGAAGGCAACCCAAATACCCTCGAAAGAGCGCCCCCAGGAGAAACAAGCTTGACCACTATGCCATCCTCAAGTTCCCCCTGACTACTGAGTCAGCCATGAAGAAAATAGAAGACAACAACACACTTGTGTTCATTGTGGATGTCAAGGCCAACAAGCACCAGATCAAACAGGCTGTGAAGAAGCTCTAGGACATTGATGTAGCCAAGGTCAACACCTTAATCAGGCCTGATGGAGAGAAGAAGGCATACGTTCGGCTGGCCCCTGACTATGATGCTTTGGATGTTGCCAACAAAATTGGGATCATCTAAACTGAGTCCAGCTGGCTAAATCTAAATACAGTTTTTTCATGATAAAAAAAAAAAAGAAAGAAAGAAAGAAGAGAAAAGTGACTATTAGTATGCTAAAGTATTTTGTAAATTCAGTTTTTCATCTAATGAGATTCTGAAAGCCCTGCCCAACCACATTTTGACCCATCTGCATGCTTCTTTGCCTCAGACTCCTCCTTCTACAACCTTAGAGCCAGGTTTTTAGAACGATACCCTGGTTGAGGGGGGAGGCTGAGTTCCCCACGATGCCCTACCTGGGAACAAATTTCTGCATCTAATAATAACCAGAAGGAAATATCCTGTGCAAATATTTGAAACTGAGACAGGCGGCTTTTGACACTTCTGCCAATGTCTTTCATTAAATGTTTGTCTAAAAAAGCAACTGCAACCCAACCGTCTCTGAACTGTATCTCATTTTGCTTGAGGACATTTATCATTCTGTTCCTTCCTCTGCTCTGCTTTAATCTCATGGGAGTTTTCATTAAAAAAAAAAAAAAAAACTGATCTGAAGATCAGAAGCCATGTCAGTGATATGAATGGGGGCAGGGTCCTGATATACCATTTCCTATCGGTCTGGGAGGAGACGTCTGCTGAATTTGGATGCTGGGTGAGGAGCAGGTTGGAGCTGTGAAATGACCATCGGAGGAGCAGGAGGTGGTAAGTGGCCACTGACCGGCCATTGCACCAGCACTCAGGTCCGGCAGCTCAGGCCTGGAGGCCAGTGCGCAGCTGGAGGGACAAGAGAGAACAGGAGGACCACTAGGGCTGCTGGCTTTGAGAATCAATGCTTAATGTACAGCACAATGACTAGAGTTCATAATACTGGATTGTATATTTGAGGATGCTGAGAGAATAGAAGTTCTCATTACAAGGGAAATATTGGTGACTATGCATGGTGACAGATGTTAACTAGATTTATTGTGGTGATCATGTTGCAATATATACAGATACTGAATCATTACATTGTACACCTGAAACTAATATATCAATTATATCTCAATAAAAAATTTCGTAGCAGTAATACAGGTACTACTATTGTCCCTGAAAAGTTTTCTATAGGTCACATTTTCATAAGCTAATAGATGTATTTAATGATTACATGAGAATTGTGTACTTTAAAAAAAAGTAATTCAGTGCTAATAAAATCGCCTTCTACAATAAGAATTTAAAAAGGAATCAGTGCCATTCACTGAGAGATGAAGGAGAGGGAACAGCCCAGAATCTACCATTCCAGGTTTCCTCTTGTGTCTTGCCTTTTGTGGTACAATGTAGCTTCATCCTGGCTACCAGCAACCCTCAAGGCCAAGGCAGATTTTCAGTGCAAGATGCTCGAAAGCTGCTGTTTCTGGCCTCTCCTCATTACTATTATATTTCTCTTCTCCTCTCCCAGCAGCGAGGTAGAGATAGGATGATACAACCAAACAGTAATAAGCAGTGTTTATCAAAGTTCTCAACCAGGCACTCTGCTGAGTGCTGTCCATACACTGCCTTTTTAATCTTTAATTCTTTTAAACTGAAGCACAGGGACAGTGGCTCAGTCAGTTAAGCATCTGCCTTTGATTCAGGTCATGTTCCTATGGTCCTGGGATCAAACCCACATAGGGCTCCCTGCCCAGGAGGGAACTTGTTTCTCCTTCTGCCTGCTGCTCCCCCTGCTTGTGCATGCTCTCTCTATCTCTGACAAATAAATAAACAAAATCTTTAAAAAAATTTTTTAAATAAAAAAACAAAATAAAATAAACTGAAGTACCAAGTGGTTAAATAACTTAGTCAAAGTCTCTGGTTGGCCAATAGTAGACCAGGATTCGAACCCAGGATATAGGACTTCAAAGTCTACACCTTAAAACCACATTATCAAATGACCCCAAACATCTAGCTAAGGCCCTTAACAAATCAAGTACAAATGACCCTTGAACAACAAAGGGGTGAAGGGCACCAACCCCCAAATAATCGAAAATCCTTGTATAACTTTGAACTCCAAAACTTGACTACTATAGCCTACTGTTGACCTGAAGGCTTACTGATAACACAAACAGTCTATTAACACCTATTTTGCATGTTATAAATATTAATATACTGTATTCTTAAAGTAAGCTAAAGAAAAGAAAATGTTATTAAGAAAATCATAAGGAAGAGAAAATACATTTAAAGTGTTGTAATTACTGAAAAAAATCTGTGTGTAAGTGGACCCTCACAGTTCCAACCTGTGGTGTTCAAGTGACATTTACTTTACAGATAGATTAACAGGCATGTGGCCCTTGATCAGACCTTATGTTTGACATAGTAAAGATTAGACTCAGTAGTCCCTGTCTTTATGGAATTTACATAATTTATATTACCATAACTTAGTACCAAGAGTCTCCACTTAATTTTAGAAATACTGAAAAAAAAATTGGGAAAATGGGAAAATATTCACTCAAGATCAAGGATCAATTAGACTTATGAATGAAATCAGGTCTTAATGAGATTCCTGCCAAACAAAAACCCTTGTTGTTTCTTGACTCATGTTCAGGGACTTAGGAAGCAGGGATGAGGAAGTCCTCAGGTTTGGAGCATGACTGTGGAAGATCTGTGGTCTGGGAGTCAAGTGATTGGAGTCAAGGGCCAGCTCTGCATTTGCTCAGCCACTCTGGGGCTTTGAGCAAGGTTCTTGGAACTGGTGCTCAGGGTTCTCATCTGGAAATTGAGGTGTGATTAGATCAGTAGTCTCTTTGGTGACACCTTCAAATCACCTGGGAAGTTATGGAAACTAGGAATGCCCCATCCCAACTTAGGAGATACTGATTGAATTTGTCTAGAGTGAGGCCCAGACCGTCATAATTTTTTCTAAGTTGTTCGGGTGATGTGGCCATGCAGCCAGGTTGAGGGAACTACCCTGGATCAGAGAATATCCTATTTTTCTGGCAGACCGAAATTTCTATAAGTCAGTGCTTCTGTCACTAAGCTATGACATAGGTCATTTCCCATGGCCTCAGAAGCCAGCCATGCAGAAGGTTGAAACTAGCTAGATCAAGAAGCACCACCAAGTCTGATCCAGTTTGAGGAAGATGTCTGCCTGAGGTAGTCATTGCATTCCTTCTAAACTTTATAAAGAAGCTACATAGAAATCCCTAAAATACTGGAGTTTTTAGCCTGTTTTGACAAGCCAGTGCATTGTCAAGAGCAGAGCTAAGGGTTGGATGTACTCAAGCGTGGAAGCTATGAAAGAGCCCGAGCAGGAGAGTGGGGAAAAGTATTTGCTTTATACATATACGGCCTCAAAGCCTTTCTTGATGAGTCATTCTTTGAATTAAGCCTGGTCAAGAATTTTCTTAGAAAAAGGAGGTGGAGGAACATGTAGGGAATAATGTGAATGCCTGAAGTCAGTGGTATACTGGTATGTGTTTAACAACTGGCTCATAATAATAATAATAACAATAATACTAGTAATAGTAATAATAATAATACTGCTTTGATTTGAGCATTTGCCAATATCTCTGGTGTAACGATTCCTACCACTGCTGATTTCAAGCTACCAGCCTGATGTCACTGAATATAGAGCTGGAAAGAGATACACACAGTCGGCTCTTGTAAACAATTATAAGGAGCTCTGACACGCCACTGCTTATGTCCATGAAACAGCAGACTGTGAATGGATTGATCAGATCGACTTTCTCTGTGATTGAAACCTCTGAGCAGCCTAAAAGCTCAGGATTGACAAGAGCCAAGGGGATGGGGAAGTCAGGAAGAAAGCAGGAAGGATATTGCCTAATCAGTTGTCTCTCATTCAGTAAGTGTTCGTAAGTGCTACTTGTGAGCTTCTCGGGCATGTGAGTGGCTAGGGGTAGGACAGCGGAGCAGAAGAGAGTATGTACTTCCCTTCCATTGGCTTATAGTTTGGTTTTTCCCAGAGCCAACTACAGAATCTTGGACAGTGGTGATGGTGCTGGAAAGGGGATCCTTTTTTATGCTTTTTATACTGAGAAAACACTAAATGGATCATTTATAGCAGTGGGGAGACTTGGTGGATGGGGCTACTGTCTTTGTCTAATGATTAGACAAGCATTAGCAGCAGTGATTGTCTTGCTGTTAATGTTTACGGGCAAGGAGCAGCAGTCAATAGTCTTCAGAGGAAGAGGGAAAGGAGAATGGTGTGGCACCATTCATACGGAAGCTTTTTGCCACCCGACTGCAGGAGATCATTCTGTTCAAACTTCTCTGAAAAGTTTTTGGGGGCAGGGGGGAGGGCATGGAAAACACTTCAGGCCAGCTGTTAAAATGATGTGAAGAGAAGCTTGATCCAAAACTTCTGCTTGAATCAGTAGAATAGGTTTAAATGACAGTGCACAATTAGAGCAAAATCCACTGCTCAAATAGGCAAGAAGTCTTACTTCCAGGCCATGCTGACCACCGATCTGTGTGTTCATTCATTCGCTTGTTCATTCATTTATTCATCAAATGTTTATTGAGGATCTTCATGGTGCCAGGCTCTGCAGTAAGGAACAAGAGCTTCAACAGAGAACAAGTGGGCTTTATTCACTCCCCTTGTTATGCTTAAAACCAACTGGAGAGAATAAGTTAATAAACCAATGATTACTAGTGAGAGGTGCTAAGAAGAAAACCAAGAGCGAAACAGGGAAATAAAGGAAAACATTGGGAACCTAGTCTTTCATGGGGCATTCAGGAAAGCTGTGGGTAGATTACATTTCAATATACGATTGGGAGAGAGAAACCAGCCATGCGAGATGTGGGGTGAAGGTCACGTGAAACCCTGAAGAGGAGGTTGAGAGGGATGTCTAGGCAGAGGATACCACACGAGCAAGGACTTAATGCAGGGAAAAGCTTGGTGTGTTCAAAAGCTAAAAATAAGGCCATACAAATCTGGAAAGACAGAGTAGATTCGTGGTTGCCTTAGGGTGGAGGAATTGGGGGGAAATGGGGAGTGATTGCTAATGGGTGTCAGACTTTGGGAGAATGTTCCAAACTTGATTATGGTGATGATTACACAATTCTTTAATTACATTTAAAAAACCATTAAACTGTATACTTTAAATTGATGGGCAGCATGATCTATGAATTATAACTCAAGCTGGTTTTTGTGTTTGTTTTTTTTTTTAACTTGGATACTTGCTGTCTTATGAGCGAGTGCGGTGGAGTGAGTGAGATCAAGTAAAAAATTCTCAGGCAGGCTCACCTTGGTAGGGACCTGAGGATCCTGGTAACGAAGTTGGATTTTATTCCAGGCACAAGAGAAGTCATCACGTTGGTTGCCGTGCGAGTGAAAAGAGAAGCCAAGAGTGGAAGGAGAGAACTTCAAAAAATATTGCAACAAACTAGATGGAAAGTGATGGTTAAGACGTGTAAGTGGGTGTGCAGAGAAGTGGGGATTCCGAATACATTTCGGAGGCTGCTGCTGACAGGAATTGGTGAAGCATTGAGTGTGGGGCATGAGGGGAAGCAGTATAGCAAGGAGAACACCTTCTAGTTTGTATTCTTTCTCACCTGCTGCTTCTTGATGCTAAGGTAGAAGATACAAGGAAGAGAACGTATGGCCATGCAGCCCAGGCCTTCCTTTAAATATCTTCTCTGGTAGGACACCTGGGTGGCTCAGTTGGTTAAGCATCAGCCTTCGGCTCAAGTCATGATCCCAGGGTCTTGGGATCAAATCCCACTTCCGGCTCCTTGCTCAGGCGGGAGCCTGCTTCTCTTCTTGCTTGTGTGTGCCATCTCTGTCTTTCTCTCTCTCTCTCTCTCCCTCTCCCACTCTCTGAAAAATAAACAAAATCTTAAAAAGAAAAAAATCTTCTCTGGGGCAGAGACAAATGGTGACTACTGCAGCTGTCTCTACTGAATGCTCCTCCCATAGCTCACATGAACCCCTTCTGTCACAGTGGTGTAGGAAGGAACGCTACTGGGGGGCAAGAGTCCACTCTCAGAACTGGCAGTCACATGGCCTTGGTGCTGCAAGGGACCCCAAAATCCCAACAGCCCTTGCTGAGTCTTGCAAACCATAGAGGATCTCTTTATTTTACTTAAGTTGTGTTAGAAAAAGAAACTGGGCAAAGGGAGGAGGAAAGAGAGCCCAGTAAACAGATAACCTGAATTCTTCTCAGTCGCTCAGAACCTGTCTGCTTTTTCATCATCAGGACTACAATCCTATTCGGCACAAAGTGAAGTGTGGGCTAGGCTGGCCTCCACTAGAATGATCAGTGTGTTTCACTTCCAGTGCTACGGTAGTAAGCTCGGGGCCCAGCAAAGATTCCTCCACTGTGTGTTTACAGTGCTCGCAGACCTTAGGATCAGAGAACTTTCACAGGACAGACTGAGTCCGATAGCAGCCCCTTGGAATCTGGAAACTCACCCTTTCCTTTCCTTCTTGCCTTCTCTATTATCCATATAGCTCTTAGACCAAGAACATGGTCTTCCGCTTCCCTGGTCATCCCTCCATTCCCATAGCTGTCACCTGTCTCTTCATGAAGCAGAGCGTGAAGCAGTAGGACAGTGGTTTAAGAGCCCAGGCCTGGGAAGCTTCCTAGCTGGCTTATTTTGGGCAAGGTACTTAACATCTCTGAGCCTCGGTACTCCTATACCCCTCCTTCACATAACTCCACCAAGAGATACAAACAGAACACAGACAGAAATCCATATGGTTACAGAGGATGCAAGTCCACACATCATGCCTCTACTCGTTCAGTGAGTATCTACTGAGAACCTACTCTAGATCAGGTCTGACCTGAAACCCTGCCTAATGGAGCATATGTTCTTTCTCCTAATTTTTAGAAAATTGTATTAAAGTACGTGTCCCAAAGGCTGCAGGCGTATCCAGGGTACAGCATGAACTGTTGCGTGTGTGCTCACCAGGGTAACAAACCCCCACACAAATAGAACATTCCCCAAATCCCAAAAGATTTTTTGTGCCTCTACCCAATCAGAAACCACTCCCACACAGAGGTAACCACTGTTCTGACTTCAATTACCGTGGACCGTTTTGTCTCTTGAATTCATATAGATGAACTTATACAGCATATACTCTTCTGTGTTGTTCTCTTGTAGTTGGCTTCTTTTACTGAAAACTGTCTGTGAGAATCACCCATGCTGTCACATGCATCACTGCTTTGTCCTTTTTGCTGCTATTTGATATTTCACTGAAGGAATATGCCAATATTTATTTTATCCATTCTGCTGTTGACAGATATTTGGTTTGTTTCCATCTTCATCTTTTATAAATAGAGCTGATTAGAAAATTCTTAAATCTGTCTTTTGTTTGACTTATGCACTCACTTCTCATGCATATGTATTTAGGAGTGGAATTATTAGTTAAACGTGAGCTGTAGTAACCATGGCAGGTACTGCCTAACTGTTTTTCAAAGTGGCTGTTACAATTTACACACCCACCAGCAATGTATGAGGCTCTAGTTTCCAGTGGGAAGGTGGACAGACTCAAAATATACTGAGTTAAATTATACAATATGTTAGAGGGTGGCAGGTGCTCAGGAAAAGTAAAGCAGGAAAGGAAGACTTCACTTCAAAGTTCATTTATGTGTCTCTATTTATCTTTTTCTAACCATATTTATGTTTAATGCATCAAGAGATGATTTATCGATTATTTTTTAGAATTTTATTTTTTCAGTGTTTCAAGATTCATTGTTTATGTATCACACCCAGTGCTTTATGCAATACATGCCCTCCTTAGTACCCACCACTAGGCTTACCTAAGCCCCCACTCTCCTCCCCTCCAAAACCCTCAGTTTGTTTCTCAGAGTCCACAGTCTCTCATGGTTTGTCTCCCCCTCCAATTTCCCCCAACTCACTTCTCTCCATCTCCCAATGTCCTCCATGTTATTTCTTATGCTCCACAAACAAGTGAAGCCCTGTGATAATTGACTCTCTGCTTGACTTATTTCCCTCAGCATAATCTCCTCCACGTTGATACAAAAGTTGGGTATCCATCCTTTCTGATGGAGGTGTAATACTCCATTGTATCTATGGACCATACCTTCTTTATCCATTCGTCTGTTGAAGGGCATCTTGGTTCTTTCCACAGTTTGGCAATTGTGGCCACTGCTGCTATGAACACTGGGGTACAGATGGCCCTTCTTTTCACTATATCTGTATCTTTGGGGTAAATACCCAATAGTGCAATTGCAGGGTCATAGGGTAGCTCTATTTTTAATTTCTTAAGGAATCTCCACACTGTTTTCCAAAGTGGCTGCACCAATTTGCATTCCCACCAACAGTGTAAGAGGGTTCCCCTTTCTCCACATCCTCTCCAACACTTGTTGTTCACTGTCTTGTTAATTTGGCCATTCTAACTGGTGTATGGTGGTATCTCAATGTGATTTTGATTTGAATCTCCCTGATGGCTAATGATGATGAACATTTTTTCATGTGTCTGATAGCCATTGTATGTCTCCTTTAGAGAAGTGTCTGTTTATGTCTTCTGTCCATTTTTTGACATGATTATCTTTTCATTGAGTGTTGAGTTTGAGGAGTTCTTTATAGATCTTGGATATCAGTCCTATGTCTGTAGTGTCATTTGCAAATATCTTCTCCCATTCTGTGGGTTGCCTCTGTGTTTTGTCTGCTTCCTTTGCTGCACAGAAGCTTTTGATCTTGATGAAGTCCCAAAGGTTCCTTTTTGCTTTCATTTCCTTTGCCTTTGCAGGCATGTATTAAAAAAAGTTGTGGTGGCCGATGTTGAAGAGGTTACTGCCTATGTTCTCCTCTAGGATTTTGATAGATTCCTGCCTCATGTTTAGGTCTTTTATCCATTTTGAGTTTATCTTTGTGTATGGTATAAGAGATTGGTCAAGTTTCATTCTTCTATACACAGCTGACCAATTTTCCCAGCACCGTTTATTGAAGAGACCATCTTGTTTCCACTGGATAGTTTTTCCTGCTTTGTCAAAGATTATTTTGATTATCAATTAAAGGAAAATTTATCTATTGAGCATCTACTATGTACCCAGTACTATGGAAGGAGATACAGAAGTATAAGGCAGGGTCCACAACTCAAAAGAATTTGCAAGATGGTTGGAAGTCTGTGTAAACCTGGCGATTCACAGACCTGTACCCCTGGAGCTAATAATACATTATATGTTAATTTAAAAATTTAAAAAAAAATTTTAAAGATTGTTGGAAGTCACACTGATCCAATCAGAAAATCTGTACTGCCGTCCTGGGACAGACCATCAGTGTAATAGGAGCTTAAGAAAGGAAGAGAAAGATCTCAATTCTAGTAATGAAGGGAGCCTCCAGGGGACAACTGGAAGCATGTGCCAGGATATGACCTTGTTTCCTCCTGTTAAAACTCTCTTCCTTTTTTTTTTTTTTTTTGTATTCAAAAAGGCATCACAATATCTCTGTGCAGCCATTACTTGCCTTTTGAAGAGAGGTTAGCCACCCATGCATTACTTTAGATTCCATAAAGCTTGATGCACTGATTCTCTCAGCTCTGCCCTTGTGTCAGGCTCTTTCCTAGAGGCCGAAGGTACACAGATGCATAAAAATAGTCTCCGCCTTCAAGAAGTTTATAGTCCACAAGGAGAATTGAAATAGGTGTACAAAGAACTATGACAAAAGAGAAAGTAAAATCTAGTAACTCCACTTCTGAGTAGATAGCCAAGGAGGGAAAATTACCCTCTCAAAGAGGTATCTGCACCCCCATGTTCCCTGCGGCATTATTCCTAATAGCCAAGACATGGAAACAATCTAAGTGTCCACTTATGGATGAATGGATAAAGAAAATGTGTGCGTGTGCATGTGTGTTTGATAGAATATTATTCAACCATAAAAAAGAAGGAAATCCGTCATTGGCAACAATATGAGCAAACGAGGAGGGCATTATGCTAAGTGAAATTAAGGCAGACAGAGAAAGATATATACTGTATGATCTCACCTATATGTGGAATATAAAATCAGCTGAATTCATAAATACAGACAATAAACTGATGATGGCCAGTGGCAGTAGGTGGAGGACCCGGGGCAGGGGAGGGGATGTAATGTCCAGCGTGGTGACTCCAGTTAATGTTTATTATTGATTTATAAATATGAGTATGATTATTTATCTTGTAAGTTCTCATCGCAAGAAAAAATCGCGACTGTGCAAAGTGATAGACGTTAATTAAACTCATTGTGGTAATCATCTTGCAGCACATCCGTATATCAAATAGTCACGTGGTAAACCTGAAACTAACACAATATCACATATCTGTTCTATCTCAATTAAAAAAAGAGAAAAGAGAGAAAGTAAAATGTCCTTAGGGAGGTGTTGGTAACAAAACATTTCAGGGGTTTGGCTGAGCTAGAGATGTCGAGAGATGAAGTAGCTAATACTTCACCTAAACAACGTGGGCAAGCGCACGCGCACACCCCAGATCAGCTATTTCTGTCTTCAGGAGCAGAACCCGTACACGACCAAATGGCTGCAAATTTCCCGCTTTGTATCTTTCTGTCTTGCTCTCTGAGATTCTCCCAAGACTCTCAGACAAGACGCCTTCATTTGTGACCCCTGCCCTTGGATTAGGAATCTAGCAGCACCCAAAGCAACCTCAGCACTGGCAAACTCTTGGGTTGTGAGAGTGGGGCCTGTTGGCTAACCAAAGTGAGGCGAGCAGGCGGGGAGACGACGGGGGTGCAGGAGGACGGGGGAGAGAGAGTGAAGGAAGGAGAGGAGGGAGCCCCTGAGAAGAAGGCTTCAAGGACTCCTGCCTGTCTGGAGTCAGCAGCAGGGGCATCTCAAAGTGTCCTGTGTGTGTCACAGTCTCCTAATAGAGGATACGCTCTCTAAGAATATAGAGGCAAATGATTTAGGAAAACACAGCAGAGAGTGGATCTGAGTCTGCCCCCCCAGGACCCCTTTCTTTATCCTTTCCTGCACTCTCTTTCTGGGAACAGGGGTGAGTTTGTTCTCCCCCTACGTCCTATCTGAGACCATGAGGATAAGACCACGTACTCAAGAGGGAGGAGTTGTTGAGCAGAGCGGCCAAATTAGCACCGGGTCATCCACCTCCGAAGAACTAGATTCCTTGCTTGTCTAGGACACTGTTATTCACAGTTAAACTGAATCCTGAGATCATTTTTTTTTTTTTTCTGGTACAGCATGGTTTTCTTAACAAATTAAAATTTGCAATCCGATTACCAGATGATTACCATTACACATGATGAGAGATGATGCAGTCTTTCTTTCAGTTATATTTTAAATCTCACAAGCAATCTGGAGATAACTATATTGAAGAGTAAAAATTTCTCTCTGAAACTCTCATCTTCCTCCTTCCTTTACCACCAAATTCTACTCTCAGCCTTCAAAATAAGCACTAAGTTCAGGGATCATCTTTCAGGTCCTTATCTGGACACTGACAAACATAGGTGAGGATTTCACAAATGCTTTAAAAAGAAGTGTGGTCCCACTCTGTGCATTACCCCGCAATTCTTCTTTCCCTGCAAAGAAATGTGGTGTGAATCTCTGTCTGTACTGGTGCATTCTTTTCAATCACTTGGACCTGCTCCTTAAGTGTGGATGAATCATAATTAATTAACCAACTGCCTCTTGATAGACTTTTAGGTTGTTTCCATTTCCGTTATCATAAACAATGTTCAATGGAAAGTCTTGTGCACAGGGGTGACATTTTGGTAGGATAGATTTCTAGAAGTGGATTTGCAAAACGTTGACATTCTGAAGTAGACTCTTAATTTTTTAAGGATGGTCAGTCACAGAGTAGTTTTCGTTCTTTGCCTCCCAAGAGCGGCTACAAGATGTGGAACTAAAGACTGAGAGAGGATGGGCATGAAGGCTGAATGTCCTTTTCAGCCCCAGGAGGCTGAAGAAAGAGATGCTCCATGAACAGAGGGAGGCCGTGTGACCCCAGAGAAAGGACAAACCTGTGGTCACATCTGGATCCAGAATCTGGATTTGGGAAAGGACAAGACCTTCCCAGAGACCATTCTGCAGTTCATCCATTTACTTTACCTTCCCCTCATTAGAACTGATTTTCACCAGCAGCTTAAACTCTCCGCTGAGTGATGTTCATTGGAAGAGTGTCCTACTCTGGGATCCATCTACACTGTCTTCACCGTGGTTCCCGCTTCTCATCTGCACAGTTTCCCCAAGAGCAATACACCAGACTGGTCCAGAGCACGTTTTGAGTGAGAGAGTGGATCTATAAAAGGCCAACTATTTTGGGAAGGAGGCCAGAGGCTTCCTAACCAAAGAAGCAGAAACTAGGCATTTTTGCAGTCGACCATTTCCTTTTGGTCCCAGCCTATTTATGGAGTCCCTGGAATAGGTCACATCCTTCTCAGCATATCTAGCTCAGCAGAAGTCCATGAATTATTGACCAGTCCCAAAGCCTTCAAACCCTGGACCAGAGATTCTTGACCTTTCTTTGGTACACAGATATATTTGGCAGCCTGCTGAAACCCATAAACTCCTTCCTTAGTGTTTTTAAATACTTAACATAAAGTGAAATAAGTCATATTGCAATGCAGGCATTAAAATGTCAAAAACAAATCTGTTATATAATGTGTATGCTTATTTTTCTGGTATTAAGTAGTAATATTCAGCGGTAGATCTAAGAACTACTATTATTTTGAAGAAGCGGTAAGTATAAACAATATTTTGTGACATCAGCAGTAACTAAAAAATGTTAGGAATTTACCTGTGATTTCTATTGGTGACAAAGTCTGAGGTAACTTTAATACCATTGTGGCTTACTGCCTCCATGCTTAAAGAAAATATATAACTTAGTTAGAGTTACTGAGAACAAAAATACAGTTCTGTCAGGGCTGGTACCATGTTTTTATTTTATTTGTTTCGTTTTTGATTTTTTAGCATCTAGCACAGTATTTAGCATGTAGGATGTACTTAATAAATTTATGGGGTCACGGGATGATGGAAGCCCATATTCTGTTTTGTTCCTGAAGTCTGGTGGGAGACTCCAGGGCTCCATCTTTGATATAGCTACTGAAATGTGTTCTGAGAAATATAGGCATTGCTGCTCCCGGAAATGTGTTTTCTTGCCAGCGAGTGGTAATTCCAATTCCTATTTGATACAAATTCCAGGTTTGGAGGTCATTGACTTTAAAGTCTCATGATGTTTAATAGAACAAAACCATCATTTTGACTTTCGACTTTATTAGGTCTGGGTTTTCTATCTTCTTGGGACTCAATGCCTGACATTCTTCCTTAGTAACAATGTTCCTTACCCGCAAAATCTATATTTCTTTTCTTTTTAAAAATGTGCTGCCAAACTACCTTAATTTGTAAATAGCCACTAGGTAGTACTAACCTACCCCTACAACTATCTATCTACTGGTGCTGCAGAACCTTTCCCCCAAATGGTGTTTAGTTGGGGTGGTGTGCTAATGACTCCAGTTTTCCAGAATTCTTCCAGACAAGGAGGCAGATTTGACCTTTCTGCTTTGTTCAGCTCTGTACTCAGTAGAGTGTTATTCTATGGGTTAATAAAAGAAGATATTTGTGAGTTTTTAATGGTCGTTATTCAGGATTTGCTATCTTCAGAAACACTATTGCATCAAATCCTGTAACTGTGTGCTTCTGGCCAGCAGGATTCTCCTCTGGCTGCAAACTCTATGTGAATGAGGCAGGCAGAGGCCAGGGCCTTCAACAAATCACTAGAGTGTTTGACTTCCTGGTTAGGAAGACCCTCATTATCACTAACTTGAGAATTGCTGCCAGCTAGAAGACAAATGTGGTGGGGCCACGGTCATTGATCAGATGGAGGGAGAGAGCAACCTTTGCCATCCATTAGGATGAGATGAACAGCTTCGGTGTTAGCTCAGTTAAAAATGGCATAGACACCCATGCCTACCCTATTAAATTCAGAGTCGAGGCATTGCCGGGAGTCATTTGACTGAGCCTCTGTCTCTGCACAGAGGACTATTTTATACAATCCAGCCTCTGGTTCTAAAAGTCCGGAGCCTTTCTTTGTCACCTGCTCTGGGAGAGAGACTTCTCTTTCCGTGCACCCCATCTCTGGAGGACAGGAGACAGCTTTTGCAAAATGTCGTTGGGATACACGCACATTTAGTTGCAGCTTCTCGCCAGAGCTAGCTATTTTTAAAGAGGTCTCCCCCTCTTCTTTTTTTGGAAACACAAAGCACATGTTTCTCTGGCTAATTAGTATTTCCAAACCAAACTCAGAGACAAGGCAAGGAATCCAGAACGTATTTAATTTGTAGAAATGTTTTATTTTTGATGTAGCCAAAGCAGATTAAACACACTTGTTATGAGAGGCAGGAGGGGTGCCTGGGTGGCTCAGTCAGGCTGAGTATCTGACTCTTGATTTTGTTTCAGGTCATCATCTCGGGGTAGCAAGATTTCGAGGCCTGCACCAGGCTCCATGCTCAGTGGGGAGTCTGCTTGAGATTCTCTCCCTCAACCTCTGCCGCTACCGCCTGCTTGCGCATGCTCTCATTCTAAAATAAATAAGTAAATCTTAAAAAAAAAAAAAAAAGGAATAAAGAAAAAGAAGCAGGAAAGAGGTTGGGAAATGGATCTGAGGTCTCGAGAATTCTCGGGCAAGCAGCCTAGGAAACTCACGGTGGACCTGATCTCCTGGGCTGAGGATCCAGATTCAGCAAGTCTGTCCCAGGATGGGACGTCATGAACCTGACTTCCTGGACCTCCACCTTCCCATTCACTGACTTTGCTCTACTCTTGCCAAACCTTCCACCAAACCACACCTCAGGGTCATGTTGGAGACAGAACTAGAAGAACGGAAAGTACGAATGCCAACTGGGCCTGGCTGTTATATGCTCCCAAGGAAGCAGAAGGGGGTGAGAGGCCACAGGCTGAGGCTCTGTGAGCAAAGCCACTGGCAGAGACCTGTGCCAGAGAGAACGCCAAGGAGTGCCAGGTTCCAGGAGCCAGAGCCAAGCACAGAGAGCTGGGGCCAGAGACGCCAAGGCAAAGGAGAAAGGGAGAGGAGATCCAGGCCACTAATTCCAAAGCTCAGGGCTGCAAACCCTTATCTGAGAGCGGCTTATATCACAGCATATGGGCCCGCTGACTCTGGTTTTTCCCTTTCTCCTTTCCTCTTCTCATTCGGCGTCTTTTCTCTGTGTGCTCTCACGCATCCCCATGCTCTCAGTGTTGATGAAATATGATTTCCAAAATCTGCACCTTCAACCCTGACTTGGGCTTCTGAGCTCACACCTCATCTTTCCTCTGTCACCTGTCTGTCTCTGTCCGGATGGCCCCTGCAGCCACCAACTGCATACTTATGACTCCATGTCTGCCCTCTCCCCACTAGCATATCTTTCTGGTTCCCTAAATAGAAGCTGCAAAACCCTCTCAGACCCCTTGCGTCTCCCTCACTACCCCCGTGCCTTCACACGCGCAACTGGCCAGGGCGCCCAGTTCTATACTGACTCGTGTCTCTCCGGCACAGGTCAGATACATTTCTTCTCTCTCCTTTCCAGGGCTGGCTCCCTAATTCAGACCCAACCCTGTCTCTTACCCTGACCTTTACAATGACCTCCTCTCTGGTTCCAAGCCTCCTCCCATTCATTCCGATTTCAATCAGCGTCACCTTCCCAAAACACAAATCTGATTATGTCCTTTCCCTGCGCCACTCTTTTAAAGGCTCACCATTGTCTCTAGGACTGAGTCCAGGCTCCTTAGCAGGGCACACGGAACTTTCTGACCACCTGGCCCAATCTCCATCCTCTGACCACTTCAGGCAGTTCTCCCGCTCCTGGGCCTTCACGGCGCTCTTCCTTCTGCTGAGAATTCCTTTCTCGCCCATGTGTCTAACCCGTAAACTCTTGCTCATCTCCCAGTGCCTAATATGGGTGTGAGTCTCCCATTATTACTGAACCCCAGCACTAGAACTAACTGCTCCATGTGTCCAAACCTTAATAATGCAACCGACACCATATTTTAGTTAAATGTCTGTTAACAGATGTTTTTGAATGAGTGAACTCTAGATGTATGGTGCAGGGGGAAAGCATATGGATCATATCTACCAAGCTCTGCCGTCCTGATCTTTATTTGTGATCCAAACCCCCGTTCTGCCTTAGAAATTGTAAAAGTTTTGTTTCAGTGTTAAAAATAATCATAATAAATCATCTGGGCAGAGTCTTGACAAGGCCATAAGCTCATCAAACAATTGGCTGAAAGACACTGACAGTTCAAGAACACTTTCCCTTTAAAAAAAAATCTGTATTTACATCTCATCTCCAGAAGGAAATACATTTCCTTTTACTTCATTTACAATCAAATATATTTTAATATTAATTACTTTTAACTCTACCTCCTGCTGCTGTTAGAAGGCACAATGCCACATGATATGTAACAATGAAATCTTTTTGTAGTAAATCTGGGATCAATGTGAGCCCAGAGGCATCACCAGCTCTCTGTGTGACTTGGTCTGTTAAAGTGTAGAGGCGTTAACTCTCATTATCTTTCACTTTGCCAGCAGATAAACTTAGGCACATCAAAAAAGTCAAGTTTGACTTTAAGGAAAAGAATTTGATCAGAGTGCTCCTGTTCCTTGCTCTAGTTTCTAGGACACACTTGCCTTCTTAAGGAGGATTAAATAACTTCAAGTGAGAAATTAAGAGAACTAAAGAAATTGGGAGCTTGTTATATAAATGGGAAGACTTATGGAGAAGAACTAAAACAGAGAACCAAGGATAGACCATAGAACAAAAAAGGTGACTCAAACTGGATTTTTTAAAAAATCCCATCTGCTGGTTGTTATTAGTTCTACAGGACAATATAGTTTTAAAGTTTAAAATATCGCCCTGGTTATAATAATTCCCTTTCTTGACATCAGCATTAACATTTGAGTACCTGCAACATGAAAATGAAGACCGTCAATAAGCCTTGACTAAATTATGCGATCAAAGACTTGACTCTAGGATGAAGTTACTTCTGGTCTCATCACGGTCCACTGTGATAAAGACCTAAAGATAGGAAATAGGTGGAATTTTTGCTGGCTTATCTCTTCCTGTCACACCCAAGGTCAACAACAACAAAGAATGACAGCATTCTTGTGATCCGCATGCAAATCTTGAAAGCATCCATACAGCACTCCTGGGAGTATCCACCAATAATTTATCACTGTTGGCCCAGCTTTCAGTAGGGGACCCAGCAGTTGGGACACTCAAACTGGACACTTCAGGGGTATTGGATACAGGGACCCTTGCTCATCTTTGCCACTCCTAGATCTGAAGGTCCAAGTGGCTTGGAGAACCCAGCAGTGGCTGGATGGAGAGCTATGGCCCTTAGCTGGGAAGCAGCCAAGCATTGCATTCTGGCAGGGAGGGCGCTGGGACAATCCATACCCAGGTCTCACTCTTCTCTCACTGTCCAGTGCCCTGCCAGTATGTTCCAGTGATCAGGCCTAGCTGGTGCAGACTGTCTGGTTAGCCCCTGTGGCGCAGAGCAGAGCCGAGCAGAGTAGATCTGAATGGGACATTGAAACAGATGGAAAACACGTTGTCCTTCATAAGGATGCGATTGTACTGCTTTCTGCATGCGGGTGCAAAACCCAAACAAAACAGAATGGGCTGCTGCTGCTAGGATGTCTTCATTTTCCCACTAACTAGGCAGGAGGGAGCCATGGACCTCTGAGATGGATGAGGCCTTTCTCCAAGTTTAACATTCTAAACCAATTGAATTGTTGGCAAGAGAGTCCCAGTCGATGTTGGTAGAAAGATGTGACAGACTATTTTGTTTCTAACACTTCCCAGGCAAAGCATCCAAGGAAATTTCCTCCTTCTTTTCATCTGTCTACCGATGGGAGCCCTTGTATCGCTGGAGTCATCTGCAAATGTTACTGATCTCCCTTCTGAATCCCCAGCCAGTGGAGGGGCGTGCACTTTCAGTGGAGTTTATTCATATCCAGTCTATATATTTTTTGATTGAAACCTGATATCTTGACTCTGGAGCCAAGTGTCTTGTGATCTGCTGTCACCCAATGTGTTACTGAGGCGTCATCCCGAGGGTGTTTTCTCCTGCTGCAAATAAGATGTTGTTGGTTTCTTTTCTGTTGTGGAAAGTGTCTTGTATGCCAGTTTTCAAAAATAAAAATTCTATAACTGTCCACGGAACATTCTAGGAGGGCTCTTGAGGGTGGAGAAGGTCTTGTCCAAATAGGCTTTGTGTTAGCATCTGGCCTGTGTTTAAATGATCACATTAGGGAAGCAGCCTGGGGGGTTTCAGCTAAATTACCTATAACATACTGTGAATGCAAAGAGAAAGGGGGGAGAGAGAGGAAAACTGGTATAAAAAGCAAATTTAAAGTATTGTTACCCCTCCCCCTTTTGGTAACAAGGTAAGTAAAGCAAAGAGGTGCAAATGTGAATTTATATATAACTTATCACTGTGTCCCACATGGTCATTTACAACTTTTTTCAATAATCTTTAGAGCAAGTATGGTTCAGTGTATCTTACTTACACTGCTTCATCAGGAAAACAGAAGGAGCCTCTTATGGTACATTTTCTAATTGTATTTAAAGACATTTGTCTCACTTTACTATATAAAGACCACATGCAAAACAAGAAACCCCCTCTGTCTCCTTGTCTCCATTCTCTCCCAGATGCTGTAGTCATCGGGTAGTCCCCATGCTCCCTCTACTTAGCACATCTCGATGCCTTGCTCCTTTGAATTCTCTTTAACACTGATGTTTCCTACCTTTCCTGAGCCTTCTAGTAACTTGGAGTCAAGTTTGGGAGGTGCTTGGGTATCTGAATACTCACCAGACCCCACTGGCCCTGCCTATCTGTTCTGATGAGTTCAGCCTACTGTGGGGAACACAGCCCACTCAGCAAGCAGGGGTAAAAGGGCGATTCAGATATGGTTCCCGCCCAACAGAGCTTGCAGTCTGTTGAGAGAGTCAGAAGCACGCACACTCAAAGTAGTAAAACATAGACTAAGAGCAGAAGTGGGAGTCGTTATAAAGATAGGGCTCCCAAGGAAGAGCTGAATGCAGGCCAGATATGGGTGAGAATGGAAGGCTTCAAGAAGGAAATGTCACTGAGGACGAGCCTCCATCAGAAGAGAGAAAGCCAGGAGACCTCCAGCCAATCAGAACAATCACTCTTGGGGTCTGGCCATGTCTCACCCCAGGGAGAGGCCGGGCTATGGGAGTGAGTCAGATTCCTATGGGAAAGAACAGTGGGGAAAGGAAAAGAGGAAGGGCAGAAGCTTGGCCACAGCCTACACTGAAGGAAGAGAAGCCAATGAGGGAGTGAGGGGGGCTTTGAGAAAACCTTCAGAGTTTGACAGACAACCAACCGGTCAGTGGCAGGGAAGCTAGGGGATGAAGACATCTCCAAAGGAAAGACAGCTAATAATAGTCAGGAGGAGAATACAACTCACATTTGTGGACTATTTACTGCATGCCAGGCATTATACTGAAGCTCCTAACAGCTAAACAGTGACAGAGTTAGAACTTGTACCAGGCTTGATGGATGCCAACACTCTTAGCTTTACAGATGTTCATGAGAATGAAGACCTAGCACGTGCCCTTTGCCTTGTCAGAGCTCACTAGCGACAGCCCAAACGAGAGCCTTTGGCAAATGGTCAGGAGGGGTTGTAATAAAAGGAAGTAAAGGTATTGAGTTTGGCATCTCTTCCAAAAAGTTTGGTGGTAAAACTTCAGAAATGGGGTGGTAGCTTAAGAGACTAGGAAGGCTTTTTTTGAAAGGGGAGCTACTTGGACATTAGGTTGCCCATGAACTTGACGATACGAGAGGTGATTCCCAAAGAGGTGGGAGGAAGTGGGATCAAGGACGCCCATAAAACGATCATGGTGGAAAGGGTGAGGGACCCTGCTTCCTGCCTCTGAGATTAGAGAAAAGAGAACAGAACGAGCATGAGGCACATCTGCCGCAGAGGGTAGAGGAGTTGAGGAAGTCTGCCCAGGAGGGCCTGGCCCTCCATCTCCTCACTAAAGATAGCTAATGAAAGGGGAGGGGAACTCAGAAAAAAGAATGTAAAGTGGCCCCTGTGGATCACGTGCTGGGCCGAGCTGATCTGCAGCGAGTAGTGTGTGCGTGGAATGCGGACGAAGTCTATTTGGGACAGAGAATGCGGAGCAGGAAAAGAACACCACTGTGGGGTAGGATGGAAGTTGTTTTTGAAAGTGAGGAATCCCTAAGACCAAAACGGATTCACATTCCGATTGAGGGCCTAGACTCCTTCCCTCCTCAATTTTTTGGCTAAGAAAGCAGTAACTGAAGAGTCTGGGCATCTACATACCAGAAAGACTTCCAATAAATTAAAAGTCATCTTGGCAGCAAGTAGAGTTCTGAATGCCCTTGGTAAAACAAAAGGTTCTTTGTGGGATAAGCCCTAGAGAAGAGGGCTTGCAGTAAGGGTTTCTGCATTACCCGGAGAGCCAGTTTAGGGGCAAGGTGAGAAGAACTTTCATCACTTACTGATACAGCATTTGTCTTGCCCGGCTCATCATGGAACAAAATATGGTGAAAAGAAGGGCACCTGGGTGGCTCAGTTGGTTAAGCGTCTGCCTTCGGCTTAGGTCATGATCTCAGTGTCCTGGGATCAAGTCTTGTATCAGGCTCCCTGCTCCATGGGGAATCTGCTTCTCCCTCTCCCTCTGCCGTTAACCCTGCTTGTGCTTTCTCTCTCTCTCTCTCTCTCTGTCAAATAAATAAATAAATAAAAATCTTAAAAAAGAAAGTATAGTGAAAAGAACACAGCCCTGAGCTCTGAGAGCCCAGAGTTCAAGTGTGGATCCCCTACTCATTAGCACATGGCTTGGGCAAGTCACGTACTCCCTGTGAACCTCATCTACAGAATGAAGGCCATGATACCTACCATGTAGAGCTTCCAAATTGGACAAGATAACAGATCTTCTTCTCTTTCCCTACCTGCCCTGGACGCTGAAAATCTCAAATTTGAAGTTGAGGAGACAGTGGCGTATATATAATGTCTGTCATGGCACTATGGAGTTTTCTCTCGGAGACTTAAGCAGGTCTTTAAAAACAACAACAACAAAATGACAGGAATTATTTTACTTTTGTCGAGCAGAGAAAGAAATGGTCAAGAGCAAGTCTAGTACAAACTGGGAAAACCACTAAGATGTAGGCACCTGCCTGGAATTCCCTAGGATCTCGGTTTGGTCTGCCAGCCGCTACTACTGCCCCCCAGCTGTGCTCTCCAGCATGTCTGAAAAGATGTGTGACAGAGCTGGGGAGCCTTGCAGAAGAGAGAAAAAAAGGCAGGCACTTGTACAAATCAAGATAATGGAAGGTTTGGTATCTCTTGCACCAGGAGTGACAGAATCAGGTATGAGAGATTTCCTCAGAACCACTTTATCTGTATGTCAGAAAGTTGTTTCTAGAAAGACAGGCCTAGTGTTAGTGTAGGAAAGCCCTCCACTCTTCAGAGTATGATAAGTGAGGCACCAAACTAATGATAGCAGCACAGCTCCTATTACATTCTCAGTCACAGAATTCTTGACATTGACATTCCTTAGCTTTGCAAAAATGTGGAATACTAACCTCTTTTCATGAAGCGCACATGACTTCAGTACGAAAACAGGGGTGATCAGAGAACTATGGCAAGGTTCTACCTTATATCTACCAATACACCTGCCTCTGACTGGGTTTCTGCCTTCTCTCCAGTCACTGTGATGACCTGGCCTTGCTCCTGCCTGTGACCAATGTCTCCACCAGGGCACTCTGCTATCCCTCAGTCCTGCCCAAGGATGTTTGCTTTAACAATTCTCCCTTTTTTCTCCTCAACTTCAAGTTTTCCCACTCTGTAGGATCATTCCCATCAATATGTAAACATACTGTAATGTCCGTCCTCTTTCTTGGGGGGTATCTGGGTGGCTCAGTTGGTTAAGCACCTGCCTTCAGCTTTGGTCATGATCCCAGGGTCCTGGGATTGAGACCAACATCAGTCTCCCTGCTGAGCAGGGAGATTGCCTCTCCCTTTGCCCTTTCTCACATACTATCTCCCTCAAATAAATAAAATCTTTTTTTTTTTTTTAATTTCCTCTCTGACCCCTCTTCCTCTTTACCCCGTTTTTCTCTTTTCCTTCATAGCAAAGCCTCTTGAAAGAAGCATCTGTTCTTGTAATTTCCAGTTGCTTCTCTCTCCCTCTCCAGGCAAATTTGAGACCCTGGTCCTTTAACGACATTGCTCAGGGTCACCAGTGAGTTACAGTCTTGCTAAATCTAATGTAACTTTTCAGACCTCATCCTAATTGACCTCTGAGCACCCTTCAATCAAGTCAATGCCCTTTCTTCCTTGCAAAGCTTTCTTCTCTCAGTCTCCAGGTTCTCTTGCTGGCCCTCATTGGTCAGGGTTTTCTTCTTCCTTCCAAACTCTAAATCATGGACCCTGTCAGGGCTCAGCCATAGCAAGTTTCGCTTTTCTAATTACGTTTGCTTTCTTGGAGATGGTTTCCAGTCTTACAGCTTTAAGTGTATCTCTGTGCTGATGACTCCCCATATTGTATCTGCACTCTAGATCTTTCCCTTAAATTCATCAGAGCCCACTCCACATCTCCAGTTGGATGTTGAATTGGCCCCTTCAACTTAATCATGTCATTGTCCCTGAAATCAGCTTCTCCTGTAGTCAATTTAGGGCCCTTGTGTTCTAGCCGTTTTTTCAGCCAAAGGATCTTGAGGGCATTCTTGACTCTTTCCTCTCTCACACCCTCTGTACGTGACCTTGCAGTAACTGCTGTTGGCTCTACCTTCAAAATACATACAGCAGTCACTCCTACATACAATCGTTCTTAACATACATACAGCAGCCTACTACTGTCCTGGTCCAACTCCGCACCATCTCTCACTACTGCCATAGTTGCACTCCTTCTACCCGTGCCCCTCTGCAGATTCTTCTTGCTCCATTAGCCAGAGATATCCTGTTAGAACATGAAGTTTAATCATGACACTCCTTGCTTAAAACCTTCTAAGGGCTTCCCAACTCATCCAGAATAAAAGCCAAGTCTGTACAATGAACGCCCTGTTAACCTCTTGACCCCATTTGCTACCGATCTTGCTCTCCATGACCCCAGGGAAGCCACACTGGCCACCTTGCCGTTGCTTGCACGCACCTGAGACATACTTCTTCCCCAGGGCCTTTGCATTTGCTGTTCCTTCCACTGGATTGCTCCTCTCCCAGAGAGTCTGGTCAGATCCCTTACTTTCTTATTTATTCAAATGTAACAAGTGTAACAATTTCAGGTTGTCCTTTTCTGCCTCACTTCCCCCTTCTCAGCAGAATAACTATATAGTTTATTTACTTTGTTTATTATCTCCCCCACTAGGAGGAATGTATCACTGGATCAGAGATTTTTCTGTTTGGTTCACAACTGTATTCCGGCACCTAGAACAGTGCTCAACCCTGTTGAAAGATTGAATGAAAGGATTTTAATCATTACATATGTTTGAAAAGCCAAAGAGATTATCATCAAGTTTTTAAGAAGGTATTTTGCGGGGGGAAGTGGCAGAGATCTAGTGACCCAGAGTATTTAAATTCATGTCAGAGATGTCACCTAATAGTAATTTTACCCATGGTCATCAAGAATGAGACTAGCAGGGGTAGTATTTGTCTTAGTTGCGTGCTGATGGTAAGCCTCCAGCTGGAGAGTTTCCTGATGCCAGTAAAGAACCAATCTTGTAGTTCTAACATTAGGAATAAAACTGTGGTCACATTTACCAAGCAAGAAATCTTGGGCAGAGTGGCATTACTCCTTAATGATTTATAATATCAAAGTGATAGGATAACGTCTCGGGGCAGTGAGGAAAGGCACCGCATTATGATCTTGGTTATGGTTATGGATATGGATGGGAAAATCTGTTCTGTCAAGTTTGTGACCTGGTTCCATTTCCAGGGCTCAGAAACATGAACTGAATCAGATTTAATGTTTCTTTGTGTGAGTGAGACATGGTTTCTCTTTTAGAGCAAAAAAGTGATACTTTAAGCACTGTGTATAAGAGATTTATGGGTAATAAATATGATGTGGCAGCTGAACTTACAAAGAAATCTGAAAGTTTTTTCCCCAAAATCTGAATTAAATCACTGGCTGTGTGATGTTAGGGAAGGCTTTTAGAGCTACAGTGTCTATATGTGTAATATGGGAGGGCATGCCATATGATCGCTAAGGTCAGTTTCTATTCTTGTGTTCTTTGGACATGACATCATCTAAACCTTTTTTTCTGTAAAATAATGCAATAAAATTTGTCCTATCTAGCTCATATTTTGCTTAGGATCAAGTGATACAATGGCTCTGAAAGCTTTTAGTAAAGTAAAACACTTTGCCAGTGCAAAGCATTTATTACTATTCTCTAATGTGTTTAGAGTGTTATGGTTCCCACAATATTTTTTTAAATTTAAATTCCAGGTAGTCAACATACAATGTAATATCAGTTTCAGGTGTACTACATAGTTGTGCTCTTGATGACAGGTGGACTCTTTATTCCCCTTAACCTGTTTCATCCACCCACCCCCAACTTCCCTCTGGTCACCATCAGTTTGTTCTCTATAGCTAAGAGTCTGTTTCTCAGTTTGCCTCTCTTCTTTTCCCCTATGATCATTTGTTTTGTTTCTTAAATTCCACGTATGGATGAAATCCTATGGCATTTGTCTTTCTCTGACTGGTTTAGTTCACTTAGTATTATATTCCCTAGCTCCATCCATGTTAGTGCAAATGGCAAGATTACATTTTTTTTAAAGATTTTATTTATTTATTTGACAGAGGGAAATCACAAGTAGACGGAGAAGCAGGCAGAGAGAGAGAGAGAGGGAAGCAGGCTCCCTGCTAAGTAGAGAGCCCGACGCCGGACTCGATCCCAGGACCCTGAGATCATGACCTGAGCCGAAGGCAGCGGCTTAACCCACTGAGCCACCCAGGCGCCCCAAGATTACATTCTTTTTATGGCTGAGTATTATTCCTGTGTGTGTGTGTGTGTGTGTGTGTGTGTACCACACCTTCTTTGGGACCCCAAAATATTTTTAGGAAAAGATAAAAATCTAACGAAGAGCAAATTTGACCATGTTTATACATAAAATACTTGGATAAATATTCTTTGAATTTTGTTGAAGTAAATTAGTTTCTAAGGCTCTATTAGTTATGATTGTTTTATGACAGATAACAAAACCCAAATTAGCCCATGTAAAAACTTGCGTAAGAACTGGAGAGTCCAGAGGAAATCAGCTTTAGGTGGAACATGTTCACCTTACGTGATGTCACCACAAGCTGATTACTCTCTTCACATCAGCCTCTTCTATATCAGCTCTAACCACAGGCCTTCTCTGGTCATCAGATGTCTTCCAGAAGTCCTCAGGGTGACAGCCTTCCATGTTTGAGTACAACAGAGGATAGCAAAGCTTTTGTACATAGAGTATTAGCAAACATCCAGTGAATCACATACAATTTCCTGAACCAATTTCTGTGACCAGGAAAATTATAGTATGTTGATTGGATTGGGCCTCTCTATAAGCTCTGTCGAAGGCAGCTGAGGCCTGTCCACCGTTTCTGGAGTAGGAATGAGTAGAAGTGGATCCCCTCCCCAGATTGATCCACTGACCCAAGTAGAAAGAGTCATTACTGAGGATGCGGGCCACATGTGTACATCTCATAAGAAAATGTAGGCGTCCAGTCTTGCCATTGCTAGTGTACGCTCTCCACTTGCCAAGAAAGTAGCACATCTTTTCACTGCACCAACGAGCAGGCTGTTGGGAGACCATATTATCTTTTGTTAATAGAAAACTCTTGAGTTTGCTAAACTCTGAGGGTAAAGCCAAATCTCCCCCAAGAGCCCATACAGTCGCCTGTGTTTATCTAGTCCTTGCTGTCAGGTAAAACTCTGGGAGCAGATCAGCCATACCATTAACCAGCCATGAAAAGGACTTATGGCTCACAAGATTTGCTGCAGACCTGTCCTGGGCCCCCACGGTTAGGCATTGCTCTCACACAGTCTATCCTCCAAGAGCAAATTAAACACAACTTTGTGGGTTTCGTGGTTAGCTGCCAACAAGAAGACGAATCTCTGAATTAATAGTTCATGACAGGATGACTCGGGAGTTCTTGGCAGAAAGCAATGTTTCCAGTACTAACGCTCCGTATGGCAAGAAACGGCATCTAAGCTAAGTAGCCCGTATTGGTATCCTGGTAGCATTTGCATAAAGGATCAGCTCTATTATTATATTCAATGCCAAGACTTCCCAAGGTGAGGGAGATGGTAGAGACTCGGCATGAATATGGTAATGTAGCTGGGCCATTACAAACCCTGTGAACAGTGTAACTGCGGGGGCTGCCCTGTCCACGTGACACGTTTTCATAGGAGATTCCTCTCTCCTCTGAATAAGAATTTCCCTCCGTGGCCTATGAGAACGAAATCTTATAGTGGAAGCCCTGCTACAAGGAGGGTTGGTTAAGCTGTCAGATGGTTAAACAAATGGCCTCTTACAATTTGTTTAGACCTTTATGGAGCCCATTTCAATAAAGAAGGACAATTTTAACAGCCTGAGGGGAGAAGAGGCCTCGGGGGATGACAGGTCTAGGTTGGAGGCTGACCTTATCTCATTTCAGGGATTTTATTTTTCTGACCATTGAGGAGAAAACGGTAGGAAATTTGCTTCTGAAGAGTCTTGGGGAAATGCCACATCTGTTACAAGAACTAGCCAAATAGGGTTTTTCTCACAAATAATCTGTATCAGAAATAGAAATCAAAGTCTGGAGTGTCAAAACAGTCTTGTCTTTTTCCCACCTGCATGGCGATGCCTCTTGATTGAGTATGACACTAAACCATCCCTTGTGTGAAGACAAGAGTAAAGAACAGGGAAGAATAAAAAACCGAAGGTTCACATAATTTTCATGGCAAATTATTTGCCTGCCTCCATTTTTTTTTTCAGTGTGTGTGATTCCTAAATTTTCTCCCAGGGTTTTTGTCACCAAAACTATTACAGGAAAGGTTGGCTAACTGTGAAGCCTCAGAAGCACCTGCTCTGGCTGATTTTAGCATTTCCAACAGCCAGAACCAACTGCTCTCCATGAGAGACTCACCTCTGGCCATGGCTATATTCCCACATAAAAAAACACGTAGAAAGAGATTGGCTAAAGGATGCCAGGACAGCCCTTTCTTTATTTAGAATGGGCTTGGCAAATACATCCAAAGTAAGCTTTTTCTCGAAAAGTTCTAGGGAGACAGTCATTTGCCATTTACTAAAGGCAGGCAAGGCAAGAGTCATGCTAAGTGTTCAGATGCTGGGATCAGATGGCCCTACACTGTGTGACTTTGTGCAAGTCACGAAATTTCTCTGATGTCAGTTTTATCATCTCTAACATGAGGACAAAGCTAGTATTTAAAGCAGTATTGTCTTGAGAAATACATAAGGTAATGGACATAAAGTTCTTAGCATAGTTTCAGGAAAAAAAAACTTCTAAAAATGCTGGACACTGCTATGAAGATAAAGTGTAAGTGTAAAATTTCCCAGTTGTCACACACATGAGCGTGTGCGCAGGCACACATATACATACACACACACTCTCAAGGAGAATTGAACTTTCTGATCAGAACAGCTACCTACCTCACTGTGCAGCTTCAAAATTTGCTGAAATGTGTCTCTTAAGGACAATGCATCTGATAAAGGGATTTTAAAAATGCAAGTTTTGTCTTCATGGACTAGACAAAGCCAGCCATATCCGTGGGATACAGGGAGAGGCTGGAGGCTCTGTGGCTGAGAGAAAACCCCCACGGTGCCCGATCTCCATGGACCCCTAGGTCGGCACCAGCAGCCGGTGCAAAAGGCCTGGACAGAGGCACTGCCAGGCAGCTGCTGCAGGCCCTGCATGTTCATTTTGCCTGGCAGAAGGGTTGACCAGATAGCCTCTCCCTCAGATGGTGCAAAAACCAATTACATGCATGCACTCTTAGAAGGGATCCTGTGGGCATGGAGAAATAAATAAAAGCCTCCCCTTGTCCTTATTAAGAGAAAAAAATATCCTTGCCTTCCTGTGAGAAAGAGCCGTACGAAAGATAAAGTAGGGAAAATATGTGGTGAGACAAGACCTATCTTTATTTCCTCGGACAATGATCTCGGAGAAATCAGAATTTCCTTTGGTGGAGTTAAGATGGAAAAGTAAGGGAAAGCCAGAGCCTCCGCGGGCTTCCTTTGTGGCCCGGGCTTTGGCAGGGGCTGGAGGCTGGGGGCCGGCATCCGGGGAGGTGGGGGATGGCTGGCCCGTGGTCTCAGGTGGCGCGGGGCAGGTCACCGTGGCTTTGGTTGCAAATGGAAGGCCGGGGCCATTTAGCAGTGTGGTGCGTTGCTAATTAGTGGCAGATCTGGCTGGTGTCTGACAGCGAGGAACCTCGGGCCAGCTCTGGCCCCATCTGCTGTGAAAATAACGACGATCAAATTTTACAAAAAGACTTTCCTTTCACAGGGCGCCCCTATCTGCTCTTTCACAGGTAAACTAATGGGGAAGATTTTTATTCTCATCACAGCAGTGTTGTTTGTTTGGTTTGTCTTGGTTTGGTTTAAGGGACTGGGGAGTTTCCTCCCTGATGTTTTTTGTCTTGGGGCTGGTGAAAGAGCCCCCCACATCTGAGGAGTTCTCTGCTTCCTTTGTTACTCTGATTCTCCCTCAAACCCTGAGCTCTGCAGAAAATCTCTGAGAAAACGAGAACTACCCTTAGCTCTCCAGGGTTAAGTAGCTTCTCTTTATTCCACCTGCCCTGTTTCTCTTCTGCTGCTGTCGGGGACCCAGGCCCCCCTACCCCCTCCGGCAGCTCATTTACTGGAACCTGACTTGCCTCAGAGAAAATGTCAGGAGACCCTCCCTGTTCCTTTTTTTTTTTTTTAATGGCTTTGGAATTTTAATAGGGATTGCATTACATTTCTAAATTGTTTTGAGTAGTATTAACATCTTAACACAATTCTTCCAATCTTGAACCAGGAATGGTTTTCCATTTATTTAGGACTCCCTTAGTTTCTCTCAGTAATGTTTATATTTTTCATTGAACAAATATTTTACCTCCTTGGATAAATTCCTAGGTATCTTATTTATTTGCATACTATCATACCAGGAATTGATTTTTAAATTTCCTTTTATTATTGTAGATCTGTGTGTTTCTCTCTTCAAGTCTATTTTTCTTTCTTTCTTTTTTTTTTTTTTTTAAGATTTTATTTATTTATTTGACAGAGAGAGAGGGATCACAAGAAGTAGGCAGAGCAGACAGAGAGAGAGGGGGAAGCAGGCTCCCCTCTGAGCAGAGAGCCCGATGCAGGGCTGGATCCCAGGACCCTGAGATCATGACCTGAGCTGAAGGCCGAGGCTTAAACCACTGAGCCACCCAGGTGCCCCAAGTCTATGTTTCTTCACATATTTTGAACTCTATGGTTTGATGCATTCAGACTTAAAATTGTTTTTGTCTTCTTGATGAGTTGACACTTCTATCAAAATATAATTTCCTCCTTTTCCCTTATAACAATTTTTAACTTACGTTTAGCTTAATTTTTATTAGTATGGTCCCCTCGGCCCTCTTTTGGTTAAAATTTGCATGGGATATCTTTTTCCAGGCTTTCACTTTCTTTTTCATTTTTTTTTTAATTTTTATTTAAATTCTAGTTAGCTATTATAGTGTAGTATTAGTTTTAGAAGTATAATTTAGTGATTAACCATTTACATATAACATATATATATGTATATATATAACCATTTACTTATAACACCCAGTGTTCCTCACATCACTCATTTAGCCCTGCCTTGGCCTACCTCCCCTCTAGCATCCCTCGGTTTGTCCTCTGTAGTTAAGAGTCTTTTGTGGTTTGCTTCCCTCCCTTTTTTCCCCTTCTCCTATGTTCATCTGTTTTGTTTCTTACATTCCGCATATGAATGATATCATATTGTATTTGTCTTTCTCTGACCGGCTTCTTTTGCTTAGCATAACACACTCTAGCCCCATCTCCCCTGTTGCATGTACCACATCTTTTTTATCCATTCATCAGTTGATGGACATTTGGGCTTTTTCCATAATTTGGCTATTGCTGATAATGCTGCTATAAATACCAGGGTGCATTTGTCCCTTCAAATCAGATTTTTGTATGCTTTGGGTAAATACCTGGTAGTACAGTTGCTGGGTTGTAGGGTAGCTCTATTTTTAACTTTTTGAGGAACCTCCGTACTGTTTTCCAGAATGGCTGCACCAGTTTGCACTCCCACCAATAGGGTGAGAGTGTTCCCCTTTCTCGGCATCCTTGACATGTTGTTTCCTGAATTGTTAATTTTAGTCATTCTGATAGGTGTGAGGTGATATCTCATGTAATTTTGATTTGTATTTCCTGGATGATGAGTGATGTTGAGCATTCTTTCATGTGTCTGTTAGTCATTTATATGTCTTCTTTGGAGAAATGTCTCTTTGTCTTCTGTCCATTTCTTAGCTGGATTGTTGATGTTTTAGGTATAAGGTTTTTATGTTCTTTATATGTTTGGGATACTAACCCTTTATCAAATATGTCACTTTCAAACATCTGCCATTCTATAGGTTGCCTTTTTTATTGTTTCCTTTGCTGTGCAGAAGCTTTTTATCTTGATGAAGTCCAATAGATCATTTTTGCTTTTCTTTTTTTTTTTTTTAAGATTTTGAACAGCAAAGTTCGTTTCTTCTATGTTTCTCTGTGTGTTTGCTTGTTATTTTTGTGTTTGTTTGTTTTTAGGCAGTAATTGCTCACATTTTCTTGTTGAATCATATTTACTTAGAATTAGAAACCAGGACAAAGTAAATAAACAGAAAAACAAACACAAGAAAACAAAAACAGTGTGTGATTTTTCTCCTCTCCCATGTATGGATTCCAAAAAGAAGTAAGTAAACAAAAGTACGGCATTTTTATTTTTCCTCCCTTTTCCTAAAGGACTGGGCAAAGATGTCTCCACTCCCCACTCACCTGCCCCCTTTTTTATTGTTCTGTGTCACCTAATCACTTCCTGGCTTTTCTTGGAGCTTTTCTGCATAGCTTTCATTAGCTGGATGCCTCTAATAACTCCCAGCAACTCATTTTCTGCATCTTAAAAAAAAATCTGGTAAGAATGCAAGAGTTGTATACCATTTGCAGCAGATAACTATTTCTCTGTTAATTAAGCCATTATGATCTTAGTGCTCTGAGAGGGATTTTACCCGTGTATCCATCCACTCTGTGGCCCAGAATAATGACAACTCTGCAAGAACCTTTGCTGATGGGCGCACCTTTGAGTTTACAAAGATTAATGATTTTAAAATTGACTCTACAGACCACTAGTAATGAAATTGACCATATCCAATTTTGAAAGCCCTAAGACCGGAGAGAAATTGCAAATTAGCAATGAAAAGGTAGTGTGCTCCTGGTGATGTGAAGCCCAAGCCGATGTTGGCTCACTGAGGTGTCGTGGAATGCGGCAGCGTAGCTTAATATTGTAGCGCTGGGTTAAAGGTCAGCCTGGACAGGAAACGTTGGACATGTGTGGGCAGCTTCAGGAGACATTCATTTGCAATTCCTGGAGTACTTGAAGTACTGGCAAGAAGGATAGTGACCATATGATTGTACTACTTATAGTTATTAGTTGTTATATCCCACTGGCACAGTATATAAATGAAAAGAAGGAAGTAGTTTGGGCTGTTATCTTGCTTCTGTTTAAGACATAATAATAGTAGCAACAATACTAGCTACTGTTGCTTAAATATCTACTATGTTCCAGACACAAGGCTCAGTACTGATTCCACATTGCTTCATTAATTCTCACCAGAATCCTATGTAGTATACACTTGTATTATTTCCAGCCTTTTACAAGTGAGGAAACTAAAAATAACAAGGCTAAATAACTTGCTTAGCTTAATCGGCTGTCAGGTAGTAGATAGGGGAGTTGAACCTTCGTCTATGTGATTCCAAAGTGTAAGCGTATAGTCACTATCTTTCCCTACCTCTGTATAGAGCACTGCTGCTCTGCTTTATAGAATCATGTGACTGGGAAGGGAAACCAAGGTGGCTGCCATGGGCAAGGCTTCAGTCAGTTGTTTGAAGGTCTTTTAAATAACATCCCTAGATTCTTATAAGAAATTTTCTTTGACAACCAATTTAAATTCCTCATACTGTCCTTTCAGACTTTTAGCTGTCATGTCCTTTCCCTTGCCCAATTAGAAGCTCAATGTGACCCTCTTGCTTCTTCAAAGAAAATAGAAGTAAAGGTACATGTTACTGTCTTTGAACCTCCTTAGTTAACATCCCCATCCAGCTCCCATCCAGCTGTCAATGAACACCTTCACATTGTAACGCTGGACCATCTTCCTGTGCTGGTATATAACCTAAAGTACTCAAAGGCCTGGGCCCAACAACCTGGTGGCTTTAAATGCTATGGTGAAAATCATTGAGAAGAAGTATGTGTAAGTCCTCTTTCAGTGTCCTCACGTAAATCAATTTTCTTTTCAAATATTGCAGCATGGGATTTATAATTCAAGTGCTTTGTCAAGTACAGATTTTCCTAATCCTGATGGGTTAAAGAAAAAATGCTATCTTTTTTAAATGCTATTTTTTTTTACATATTTATTTATTTGGCGGGGGTGGGCACAGAGCCTGACACGAGGCTCAGTCTTAGGACCCTGAGATCCCGACCTGAACCAAAACCAAGAGTCAGATACTTAACTGATTGTGCCACCCAGGTGCCCCAAAAATGCTATTTTAAAGACTTACTTTAATGAGATCTATAATTTTCTACACTCTTCTTTCTCTCTTCTCATCTCTCCTGACTCCACATCCCATTTAGAGATTCTTTTTTTTTTTTTTAAGATCTTATTTATTTATTTGAGAAAGAGAGATAGCAACTGAGCTAGTGAGAGAGAGAAGGAGCTGGAAGGAGACGGGGAAGCAGGGTCCCCACTGAGCAGGGAGCCCGACAGGGCCTTGATCCCCAGACCCTGATATCATGACCTGAACTCAAGAGATGCTCCACTGCTCAACCAGCTGAACCCCCCAGGTGCCCCCCCCCAATTTAGCATTTCTTAATGGCTTTATTTTCAGCAATACTACTTTTACATTGAATGAACACTTTGTAGTAACAAGAGGTGAAGAGTGGTGTGTATACTGGATTGATTTTCAATTTCTTTTCAAGAAAAACTAAGAAAGGTTGGCTCAAAAGAAGGGCAATCAGAAATAGAGCATTTTAACTATTTCTCTCTCAACACCCAGTGCTTGGTTTTTGTTCCTTATGTTTTTCATCTTTGACTCTTAGTACAAATGTTGGATGTGTCCTAAACCTTATCTGTACTACGCCTCCTTGAGCTTGGCTGGTCAGTCTTGGCCAATGTCCAGTGAATTCTATTTCTGTGACATACTATTAGAAAAATAAAAGTAGTTTGTCATCTCAAACACTAGCAAAGTGTACCGTTTCCCTCTTGGGTAGCCCTCTCTTTTTCTCCTTTCTTTCCTAGTCCATTAAGTTTCAGAGCAGCTAGAATATCCAAAACTAAGTTTTTACTATAAATGAATTTCCCTCAAGTCCAGAGAAAATAAAATAGACCAAATGATTTCTGTCTCTCCCTGCTGGCTTTATCAGTTTAAAGAGGCACATGAAACTGCAGATTTGCATTTCCATCTCAAAGAAGATGGCATAATTATTTTTTGTAGCCACGTTCATCTAAGTTTGAATATGTGAGACATGGAGAATCCAGAGTTTGATTTTCCGGCTTATTTCTACAGCAACTGGAACACAATGCTAGATGCAGGGGAACCACTCAATAAATACGTGTCAATTTCAGCACCTCTCAACCTTACAAAGATGTGGGAACATTTAAGCATTTCTGGAGGTAGATGAAAACAACGAGTAAAAGAAGGCAAAAGTGATAGGTTGTTGCTGATACCGCAGGTGCCTGGAGCCTCCGTGAGTTATGAGTGTGCAAGCTCATGTCATCTCCAGATTGCCGTGAAAAATTTAAAGGAGATCTAGTGAATCCCCCTGGCAGAAAATGTTTCTGAAACCTATTGAAAGGTATAACTGGAAACATAATTACTATTGAAAATTTGAGGATGGGGAACTATGACCACAATTTGATATCATTTAATTAAAAAATATGTGTACAAAGCACAGCCGATGATGTTGAAATTAACAGCACTGCTAAAGTCTTCCTTCATAAATTAGAGATGGGCCAACGTCTGGTATTGGTTGAGCTGGGACAAAGGAGCATGCATGCAAAGGGAAGTCCATAAAAATTGTGTTTCTACGTCTTATGGTACTTGGGGCAGCCTTGCTTCCTTCCCTGTTCTCTCTGAGTCAGCCACTGTGTGAAAGCCAGGACTCAGGTCCTGTGCTCTGTAGACACAGTGGCAGAGTGAGGAAAGGAGAAGGAACCAGCAAAACATTTTTGTCCATCAAAAGTGCATTGGAACCCTAGGCTTCTCTTTTAAAATGAAACCAGCAGCAATCTGGAAACTGAAGGCATAGAAAAGCACAGAAGCAGCTGTCCGTGTCCTCTCTCTATGGTAAGGGCAAGTTACTGACCCTTTCTTCACTTCAGGTTCTTCTCCCGTCAAGGCAAGATCAGGTATCTACTTTTGCTCTCCTGGGGAAGGTTCATTAAAATAATGCACAGGGAAGCATTCTAGGCTCAGTGGGCCTCAGGATGATGGTAGTGGGGTGGGGTGACCAGGTATACAAAGACCACAAACGGGGTGACTTTGAATAACGGCAGTGTACTGTCACACTGTTCTAGAGGACCGAAATGAAAAATCAAGGGGTCAGCAGGCCATGCTCCCTCTGAAGGCTCTAGGGAGAGCCCTAACTTACTTATTCCAACTTCTGGTAGATCCCGGTGTGTTTTAGCTGTGACTGCCTGACTCCAATCTCCGACTCTGTCTTCCCTATCTTCTTCTCTTCTTATAAGGATACTTATCATTTGATTTGTAGCCCATTCAGCTGATCCAGGGGGATCTTATCTCAAGATCCCTCACTTACTGTTGCTACAAAGACCCTTCCTCCACATAAGGTCACACATACAGGCATTGGGGGTTAGGACTTGGATATATTTCGAGGGGGCAGACCACAATCCAACCTACTGCACTAAATTTCTAAATCCCAGGGCTGGCTGGTCATTCATAGCTTACTGTGAATTCATCTAACCAGTGAACAAATCTATGTAAAGAATAATGAGTGTTGCTCTGCTGACGACCAAGGGAGAGTCTCCTGGAGCTTGGAACGTTTCGGCGGTGGGGGCGGGTGGGGGGGCGGGGATGAGAGCATGCTGGGGGCTGCTGAGGATCCTGGCACTGAGGGAAGGGGCGCAGGGGAAGAAAAACGTACTGAGACGTGAAAGACGACAGTCCCCTTCCTCATGTTCATCCCCAGGGTCCTGGTGGTTACTGCTGTGTGTGATAACAAAATCACTCGGGTGCCACTTTGGCACACTTGTGTCACCCACATTTTCCATCTGGCCTGTTATGTGAATATGAGATGAAATACATTGCTCTCCCTAAAGAACATACCTTGGAATTGGGGGCCTAACCCCTGGGGCAGGTGGCGATGTATGTGCACCCAATTCATAGACTGTTAGGAGAGTTTCTTACAATGGAGAACAGAGGTACGAGGGCATCTGCTCTCCTGAGCCTGTAGGAGGATACTTTCTGTTGGTCCATCCACTCTCACTGCCTAATTCTGCTGCACCTAACACATAGCACCTCTTAAACTAGTAATGCATTACTCAGGTAGGGGCCTGACCTTGGCAAAACCCATCAACCGGAACAAGTTTCGACAGCTTTGCCTATTCCTAGCACTCCTGGAAATAACTGAAATCCAGAGGACGTCTTAAAATGCGGGGTCTGGAGTCTGAAGTTCTTCTTTGTTCTAATATCTCTGATGTGCATTCCTTTATTCTAAATAACAGCTAATATGGTGTTAACATTCAGTTATACTCTAAGCACTGTTCTGTATGCTTATGATGCATTATTTCTTTAACTCTCATAAGATTCTTGCATGGTGGGTATATTAGTGTCTCCACTTTTAAGGTTCCAAGATGGATGACCAGAGACTTTAAGTAACTTGCCCAAAGTCACACAGCTAGTAGGTGGAGGAGCCAGAAATTAAATACCAATGTCTCTAAGAGCGAAGCTCTTGCCATAAACCACAGCCCCAGGGGGTGACAGGGGCAAGTCACTTACACAGGAGGAAGTAGGGAGGGGTCCATGCAAAAAGAAGCTTCTTGAGAGGAAGAAAGGCTCAGAGACCTCAGAAATGAAACTAGAGAATTTTCAGGGCAAGTGGCAGGTACATATCTGTCACTTCTCAGCGCCCCAGCCTCCTGTGTCCTTCGCTGTCAGCCCACAGCCTCTCTCAAACACCAAAGGGACAGAAGGCAGTCGCCCTCAAGAAGGTGGCAGAAGCTGACAGTATGGAAATATTTCAGGTCAGCTCTTCCTAGCTGTCTGGTTTGAAATTGGGATAGCTCAGGAAAAAAAAAAAATCACACGCACACACAACAGGACAGATGGCTGTTCCTCGGAAAGCTTCCTTTAAGAAATGGGATTCTGTGTCCTTATTTCACACAGCGCAAACCCTATCTTGGAGTGTCCGTGTCGCTCTCCAGCTGCAAGTGACACACCTTGTAAAATAGGGGCTTGGGCTCTGCACGGCGACGCCACGCTGCGGGAGCTGGTGGGCTGGGATGCGGACGTGTGTGCGAAGGCAGGTCGGTGGAGACCCTTTTGCCGCATTCACAAGGTGCCATGGGTCATTTTCAGAATGATTCCGGGACCGCTGGCTTTTTGAAATGCTCAGCAATAATTGAATACAGCTGTTTGAGCATTTCTAAGTGATTTCTATTTCAGAGTGAGGAAACACCAGAAAGATTTTGTTGCTCCAGTTGCAAAAAAAAAAAAAGGAATTTCTTATCGGGAACTTTCGTTCTAGAAAAATAATTGCACACGTGTTGTTGGGGGGGGGGCACACAAAGCTTTTTGACATGTGATGTATAAACATCAGTTCCAGGCCTTGCCTGTCAACTCATACAAATATATAGGATTTGAAACGTCTATTTTTCAAGTTACTCTCGTGAATTATTCTGAAGGCCCTATTTTGTGTTCATCAACAAAGAATTTTTCACACATGTTAACCCCAGAAAAGTTTTTAAATAATGGAACTTTCTGCTCGAAAGAAAATGTTCCAGTTAACTGCGTAAGAAACTATCTGGAAGTACAGCAACTTAAAACAACAACATTTTTAATATGGTCACGGATTGTGCAGATCGGGAATTTGGATAGGGCACACAAGGGTTGTGTTGATTCTGCTCTGGGTGTCCGAGATCTCAGCGCAGAAGACTTAAAACTTGAGGGTGCAAGGACGGCTGGAGGCTGGACTCCTCTGGGGCTCCCGTGTCAGGCACCTGGGCTAAGCTGATGAGCGCCACCGGAAGCCCCTCTGTGGGGTTTGGCTTCCTCACAGCGTGGTCGCCTCAGGGATCCAAATGCAAGCGACCCAGTGAACGAAGCAGAAGCTGGATCCCCTATTGTGACCCATACCGTCAACCCCCACCACACTGCTTGGCTAAAGGGGCGAGAAGCCCGCCCAGATTCATGGGGAGGGAGACACCACCTGCTGATGGAGAAGTGACAGGTCACATCACAGAAGAGCCTGCGAAATGGGACTTATTACTGCAGTTGTCTTTGGAAAAATACAATCTGCCATGAGAATGAAAAAATGCCACAGTGTTTCAAAACACACATTATCCCTGAGTTGACAGCCGGAGAGATAAACTTCACCGGAATGAGCGCCTTGAAGGAATATGTATTTTATCCAGGACGTGGTTAACAACGAGGCTAATAACGACAGTAACTGAATCTTCTCTGTGTACCGGACATTTTCCCAAGCGTCTATATGAATTCAGTTCATCCTCAGTGGAAACTGGGTTACAAAAAGGTTAAGTAAGTAGCCCAAAGTTACACATTTAGAGATCAATAAACCCAGGACTTGTGCCCCGACAGTTCAGACCCACTCCGCTGAGCTGCCTCCTCAACCCTATGGGGAAAGAAGTAAAATGAAAAATGAACTGTACATTGATTAACGTTTGTTTCTAGGCCATGCTAGGGAGTGGGGACCCAGATTTATCGATTGCCCACCCCATGCCAGCGATTATGCACCCCATGTCCCCTCTCTCGATTCTCACGGTGGCCCTGTGGGGCCGGCATTACTACTGCCATCTTACAGAAGAGCGAATGGTGGTTCGGAGATGTGAAGTCACATGCCTAAAGTCACAGAGCTGGCAAATGGTGGCCCTGGAATTCAGATTTAATACTTAATTTACTCAGTTTATCTGCTCTTCCCATCTTTGTGTAGCTCCAATCTACCTACTCCCGAAGTCCCGGGTCCATTTGAATCCTAGCTAAAATATTCACCTTGGAGTGTTTTGCTTCTCAGTAGAATGGCACTTGGAGGACATAGCTGAATGATTCGGAGCAGCTGAAAATCTCTTAGTTTGATTATAGAGCTTTGGGGACCAATACTGCCACATTTGTGTTTATCTTTATAAATTCCTGCTGGACATGAACCATGACTTTAACCTTAGATAATAAGCCTGAATTCTGAAAGGATTTTTTTTTTCCCCCTCTAAGAATATGCCTTATCGAATACCTGACATTTTCAAGAATTTATCCTTTGCCCTATCAGACCATTAAGTGAACAGTAACTGCTCTGAAAAAGGCCTGCGTTTGACTTGGTCTGCAGCTATAATTTGATAGGCACTCAACCATAACATCATGATTAGGAAGCGCTTAGTTAGGGCAGTGCATCTGCAAGATGCTTCCTAAATATTTTCTCGTCTTGTGCTTGTCCCCTCTTTGTCTCCAGCCCCAACAGGGCTGGGGTTCTAGGAGAGCTTCCTGAGCGGCTGTGGAAGAAAGAGGCAGTTTGATGTTGGAATCCGTAGATATTTGTGTATCTCCTTTATTCTATTAATGGGCCTGACAGTTCCAGCTCTTGTGCCAGATTGCTCTCTTTTGACTTGCTTCCTGGGCTGACAACTGATGTTTTAACTTGCTCACGATCTGTGGATTCAGAGGGCTATGCCATTTGCCCTTTTCTTCAACAACAAAAATGGCATGAAATAGATCATGACTTGAAGACTGACACTATGTTTTCCAGGGCCGGGACTTAGCAGACTTTCCTAGGCTTTATCCTCAAGGCAAGTTGAGGGGTTTCAGTTATAATGCTCTTATCAAGTTATAATGATATGATTTGGAACCACATCTGCTCCTAATGGGATAGAATTTAAACTAATGAGAAGAGATCAAGGAGAAGTCACAAAGTTCTTAAACGATTACAGAATTCACCAACATAACACTCAGGCATCCACACAAACAGGAAGCTAATGAGTGAAGGATTTCTCTCATGTCATATAAAAGGATTTAAAAGTCACTGGGATGTATTTATTTTAATTCACTTTCTAGTACAAAAGCTCTTTGACAAAGAGCCAAGCCTTTTTCATCTTAGCATTTGGTCAGTGCCTAGCACATAGTACCTTTTTAATTGATGTCTTTTGACTTGTTCAGAATTATCTCAACAACTTGCTCACAAGACTTTGTTTAAACTTGGAAGGCCTTGTCAAAGAAATTCAAGCAAGAACGAGCTGGGTTTTTCACATGTGGCTCAACCCCACCCCCCAAATCTGCAGCAGAGTGCTCTCCATTTGAAATCCTCCTTAGCATTCAATGGACTAAGGTATGTTATATAATAACTGCGACTTACTCATAGTCCTACTGGAAACCTTATTTATAACTCACCTAATCTCTTTGAGGGCTTCAGAACCATTCACAGTACTTTGCACATATAGTGGCCACTCAATATAATTTGCTGAATGACTGCAATGACTGAATCATCCATCTTATTAGGAAAAGCTTTTCTATTAAGTTCCATCTCAGTCACAGAAGTTACTCATCAAATCCCATTTTGGATGAAACTGCTGTTCTGTGCAGATACTTAAGATATGCATGCTTTGGTGTTTGCTTTCAGTTTTTTTCCAGGGAGCACCGGAAGAGGCAGAGGCCCTTTTGTCTTTTGAGGCATATTAAATGTGGTCTCCATCCAGATCAAAAGGATACACACAAGAAACAAGTATCTTTACCTCATTATAAGAAAAAGAAATGCACTTGAGCTAGTAGAAGTAAAGAGGAATTTATTGTAAGGGTCTGAAGAAATTCTATGAATCTAATGATACAGCCGGGGGACTTATGGGAGCTCAAATATCTGCAGGCAGATTGGTTTTCTTGGTCTTTCTCAGAATCTTGTCTTTACTTCTCTTTCCAGGTCAGCTCCATCTTCCCTGTAGAAATCAGCCTCTCCTCTAGGCCTTTTAGAATTTGCTTTCCCATAACTTCAGCTGCATTTAACTTTGACATTAGCTATGCTTTTAATTTGGCCAAGAAGCCAATTCTGTTATGAAGTCTGTATGACCTTATGGCTCTAGAGCCTAAAATGTAGATAATTCGGTCTGTTTCAATTTCTAGAATTTCTAGGAGAGATCATTTGAACAGCCTAGCTTGAGTCACATGACCACTCTTGGTACAATTGCCAAGGGGACAAGTCATACCCCTGTAGGGCTGTTAGCAGGGAAATTCTCCAGAAAGGGGTGTGGGCAGGATAAAATGATGGATATATCTAGATCAAGAACCTTCCAAATTTTCCCTGAAAATCTGTCTTTGGAAGAAGGAGATGCTTTTGTTTGGATTAATTGTCATGACAACATTTAAACAAAAAATGATGAAAATTCATTCTCATTCTTTGTACCTAATACTACTTCACTTTTTATTGCTAAAATACATCTTCATCTTTGAATCTGCTATTTTTCTCCCACAAATTATCTTTAGAGGATAATTTTGTGAACCCTGGCCTTGTAGGTCCTAAGTTAGAAGCCAAATAACAAAGATAAATCCTTCGAACATTTCTTGTTGCTTCTGGCAGTTTCATTTGTAATGATCATTTGGCCTAAATTAAAGTGAGGTTGGAGATAGTGGAAATCAAACTCCAGGGAAAGGACTGAAAAAAACGGGACACTTTTGAAGCTTAAGCAGATAAAAGAGATTGTAAGTAGTCTTGAACTTTTCTCTGATAATTTACTCATTTAAAAATCTACTTTCTTCAAAACTAATACATGAACTTACTGAAGAACTAACTTCATAAAATATGGATGCTCTTATGGCTCAAAAATGAAAATAAAGACTGACTAGAAATGACTATAAATTTGAACATTAAAAAATTGTTTCAATGATGCCATTTTAATTGTGTAAAATTTACAGTGTTAATGCCCTGTTACCACGAGCTTGCTTCAGTTTAACCCCAAATATCTCACCTACATTAGACATGTATATATATGGTACATGCCAACCCATAGCAGCTTCTAGTGAGGCAAACTCTACTTGAAAGAGACCAAGAGCCATTGGCAAGTCAAGCTTTCTATCATTTGACTCTTCCTCATCACCACAGCTGACTGGACCAGGAGAGACCACCCCCCTGACCTGTAATTGTATTCTCTCTCTCAGGAATGTGAACTAAGGAATGGCAAGGAAAGGAATTCAGGAAGTATTATTAGGAGCAGAAGCTGAATCATTATAACATGGAGAGACTTGATTTCCAATGTGGTCTGCAAAAGTCCAAGTGGGAAGGAATAGGAGCAGGGAGAGGAAACCCGCCCAGAGAGAGAATGAGAAAAGTAGAAACACGTTAGAAAGCAGGCATCTTCCAAAGGATCTATCCTACAGCTGTCCCGGTTCTGCTTTTAATCCATGAGGCGATTTGTAGCAAAACTTTTTTTTTTTTTTTTCCCTTAGAGTATCATGAGTGGCTCTCTGTTTCTTGTAACTCAAAAGGCCACACTTCAACCCCATCTTATCCTGGGTTTATGTAACAAGGCCAAGGGCTGCCAACTTACATTAGCTCATGAAACTTGATAATTTGGTATTTATTACACTGACATTGATCCCCTCAATAATGAAATTTGAGAAAATTGGGGGGTTAGCAGCCATGCAAAGCATTTTAATGTTGACTTGCTTTCCCAGAGCAACAAGCTTGGACTTCTCTGCCACCCATGCTGATGTGGGCAGACTTACCGGCTGGCTGCAGTTGTTCCTCTGGCAGTGAGGGTAGAAGTGATCTGGGAGAAAGTTGGATATTCCAATCCCTCTGTAACAATGAGGAGAGCAAATGGCTTGTTCACCCTGAGTGGAGTGTGTGTGTCTGTATGTGTGTGCGAGCATTACACACACACACACGAACGTTCACACACATGCATGAGGTGTCTGGCCAGTACAGCAGTAAGCAAAGATGGACAGGTTATGATGCCCCCGCCCCCGTGGTACATTGTGACTAGGCATCTTTGGCCCTGTGCTGTTGGTCGCTTGAGGACAGGGAAGCATATCCAGTTAGTTAAATGGTCCTGTATGCTGGAAGTGGATGTACGACACAGACTGCTGACAGCTGTAGACATATGAAAGGACAGTCAGCCAATAATTCCAAGAGGTATGAATGAAAACATGTTAAATTTAAAAAGTAACTACAGGGCACCATAGCATATTACATGGTTTCTAGAGCCAGATATTTTGGGTTTAAAACACGTTTCTGCTGCTTATGACTTGGATAACCCTGGTCAAGACACTTAAATTCTCTATATCTTAATTTCTCCATCTATATGATGGGGATAATGACCTATCTCATCTGGTTATTGCAAAGATTGAGTATGTTAATTTGTATGAAGCTTGTACAGCAGCGCCTGGCACATAATACTCAGTCCATGTTATTGATTATGAGCCCCTACTGCACTTCCAGACTAAGGCTTAGAGAGATAGAGACTCACTGAAGCCCATAAGATGATCAGCTACAAAGTTCCTGTTTGACACTGTTGGTTTTTTTTAACACTCTAAAATAAAACCAAACTTTGCATTTCTCATGATTCTGTGAAAGAAGGATGACATTGCCCATATTTATCTTTAATTACAGGTGGGGAAAACTAAAGAATAAAAAGTGAAATTTTATGCTAACGGTGATGTCCCTCCTGATTTGCCTCCCCTTTTTTGTCTTTGAGCTGTTCAGACTTCACTGTCATTCTCTCTGCAGTAACACACAAGAGTAGAATCCCTTGGCAGCCCTCCAGGCAACGTGTGCCCTTCAGATGCTCTAGAACCACACCACTCAAACAGTCCCGGGACCCAGCACGAGGTCCGGCACACGGTACATACTCACCGTCTACTCACTTATTTTCAGTGATTGAATGTCAGTATCTCTCCTGCCACGTTGACCCTATCCCCTCTTGTCTCAGAATCTTCAATGAGACTTTCCTCAAGTTTGAATTATTCATCCTGCATTTCGTGTCTTTCAGAGATGTCACCTGGGATGAACTTCCGTCTCTCCTTCTATGTAGTTGGCCCCTTTCACTATTCCTTGCCTACTTGAGTTAATGTGTCTTTGGCTGTGTTCTTCTTACTCATTTTTATCCCACACGTAGTACTAAATATAACTCCTTCATACTTTAGCATTTTGTTTATACTCCAATGTTTCTGCTCTCTTTCCATCGGAATTATAGTTGTAGGAGACAATGGGAGGTGTTTTCCCAGCTCACACCCCACCTTCTCACTTGTTCCCATAGCAGCTGTGTTAGAACTCATGACCCACCCTTTAAGCCTAGCTGATGGGACCAAGGGTAGTTTGGGGTTTCGTCTGAAGCCACTAAGTTTTGGGGTATTTTGTTTTGCACTAATCGATAGCTGGTATATCATCCTCAAAAGTTGCTGAATAAAATCTCTAATTGTGAATGAAAAAAAAATATGCTCAGAACTATAGACATTTCAACTTAATATCCATATGATTTGATTATAAAAAGATTATGGAGTGCAAGAAAGTTCTCTATTGAATATGATGTATAGTAGCAAACATATGGTGAGTCTGTGACAAATGCCAGAAAGATTATGAATTTTAAAATGCCTCGAGAAGGAGGGGAGGGCAAGAGATTTGATTTTTTAAGATTTTTTTTCTTTAAACTTGCTTTCAGCATCTGTTGGTCTGAACATAGACAAGGACACAGTTAATAAAATGCTGAACATGTAATACAATGTTCATTATTCATAAAAGAAATAAATGTGGTTAGTTTGGTGAAGATTCTTTACTCCCCTGTTGTGTATTTATGGCTTGTTTTTGTCAACTGCAGATCTTTCTGGCATGTTGACTTTAGCTAATCACAGCATAAAGACTGAGTACAACAAGAGGGGGGAAGACCCCTCGTTTAACTGACCACTGACCAAGCAAAGAGAAAGGATAATAGGAACTTCAGCTTAAGAGGCAGGTGGTTATTTTGTGAATTGACACTTTTGATTTTGTGGGTCTTAGACTATTTAATTTCCTGTTTCCTGTGAATATATGTTGCAACCTTGGTCTTTCAAAAGGAATGAAAAATATCATTTTGCCTTATTGTTGAGCTTAGGGGAGTAGTTATAACTTCTTCTACCTGTTATCTGGCACGTTATCTTGCTTTCGCTGTTAACTGTGGGGGTCAGCCCCATCTGTGCTGAGCTGTCTATATCAGCATGCCCTTGGATTTTTCACGTGAACCAGCACGCGGTAGTGGAGATTAGGTCACTCTGCTTCATGTGTCGACTCTGCAACTAAACGCATCCAGTCACTTCCCATATGCAATTGTATTGGCTGAATTTAAAGGACTGTGAAAATGAAAAATAAAACAGATGCGTCTGGTAGAATTCAAGGTCAGATGGACATTCATATGCAAGTTGGAAGTGGATGAAACAGTAGATCAAAATTTTAGATTTAGCTTTCTGGTATCCTTTAAGGCTCCCTCCAAGTCATGTCACTCTATAGTACCTTACAGTTTAGAAAGCATTCTCATTTGGAGTCATTTCTTTTTTGCTTTCTTTTGTTTTTGTTTTTATTTTTCTTTTAAAGGTCTTTTATTTATTTATTTATTTAGTTGACAGAGATCACAAGTAGGCAGAGAGGTAGGCAGAGAGAGAGAGAGAGAGGAGGAAGCAGGCTCCCTGTCAAGCAGAAAGCCCGATGTGGGGCTTGATCCCAGGAGCCTGGGATCATGACCGGAGCCGAAGGCAGAGGCTTTAACCCATTGAGCCACCCAGGTGCCTCTGGAGTCATTTCTTATTTAGATTCTAAGGCTCTAGTTGCTATAACTGGAACATCTCAAAATTAGTGGGAAAGCCACCGACTATGCAATCTCTGCCAACCAGAGTCCTGAATACTCCCTCTCTGTGCCTTGTTTTGGGATTAGGAGTTCACCTTCCAAATGTGAGCTCTTGGGGCCTCGGTTCCCTGCTGTCTTCCATGTGGCTGGATCATTTGCTGGCTCGATCATGGTGCCTTAGAATAATAGGTCCTAAGTAAATATTTATCAAATTGACCTATTATTACAGGACTGCATAAAACAAGTACAGGAAGCTTTTAACACATTTATTGATTCATTTTTCTTTAATAGTTCTGCTTCTTCCCTTCCACGAAATTCTTCCTGTAGTTTTATTCAAAAAATGACCACACTAAACATGTTTTCATACTTTGTAAGCTACAAGTTACTGTCACAGGCATCATCCCATCTGATTTTCTCAAAAACCTTGAGAGATACATATATAGGCAGGAAATGATCATTCCTCTTTCACAGATGGGAAACCAAGACAGGAATAAAGGGATTAATGATGTGGTACTGAGGTCTCTGTCCCCTAACCTAGCCCTTTGTCCACTATTTCAGATGCCTTTCTTCTGTCTCAGTGCAACCTCTTTCCTTGTGTCCCTGTCTCAGGGGTGATTGACAGCAGGAAGTCTCTCTTCCACGGCAATCTCATGGGTACAAGTTCCCTTCATTGTCTGTAGTTATTCTAGCCTTGGGCTAAGAATGGCAAAATAAATTCTTTTATTCAAAAATCATTTATAAAGTAACTTCTAACATGTGTACCTTGATTTTCATTTTATAGTCTCATGATATGTATGTAGGGAACATTGTTAGTTGATTTTGTTTTCTACTGTGTCAACAACCATACCCAAGTCTCCAGTGATTAACAGTATCAAAGAGAAGCAGATGGAATGTTCAATCATTATCCTGATACCCTGCATGATCTGGCTTCTACCTGCATCCCCAACGTTATTTTATAATCCTTTTCTGTTCATTCCGTAAGTTCAAACAACATGGAGTTCTTTCTGCTCCTAATGTAAGCCAAGCTCATTTTTACCCTAGGGCATTTGTACTTGTACCTTCTAGATGGAATCTCATTGTTCCCTTGGGTCTCCTGAAGCTCTCGCACAGGTGACTGCCTTAGCATTCAGGTGTCTGCTCAGAGGCCTCCTTAAAAGGCCTCTCCTGGTCTCCTTGTTAAGTGAAAGGAGGTAGGTATAGAAGAGTGTGCTTTGTGTGCCTCCATTTCTCTGTGTTTTCTTAAATATCACTTATACAAATATATACAAGGAACAGTGCTGGAAAGAGACATAAGAAATTGATAACAGTGGTTCCCACTAGGGAGAAGGATGGCAGGATGAAATAGGATTAAAACATTTTTTCACTCTTTTGTATTATTTAGATTGTTTACTACTTGCATGTATTACTTATTACAGTAATTAAAGCCTCTTTAAAAGAATGAGAAAGCAAGAACCCATTGGATTGTCTAAACCTAGCGAATTGGAAACGTAACAGGAGTAAATATTCAACATTTTGCTTGGAGTCAGTAATTCAGTTCTAAAGGAACTGGTGAGATGCATCCTGTTTAAAACCAGTTCCCCTGACAAAAAGCTAAAATTTTATTGACCACAAGCTAAATATGACCCAACCACGTGGCTGTTTAAAAAGTGACTACCTCCACCCGACAGCAGCAGAATGCACGTTTTTCTCAAGTACAAATGGAAGATTCTACAGTTTAGATCACATGTTAGATAACAAAACAAATCTTAACAAATTTAAGGAGAATAAAATCATACTCACATCTTTTCTGACCACAGGGGAATAAAACTAGAAATCAATAGCAAGGAAAATTAGGAAATTCACAAATATTTATATTTATATTCCTGAACAGTCAATGGGGCAAAAAAGAAATCAAAAGGGAAATTACAAAATATATTGAGACAAATTAAAATAACAGTGCCACATACCAATACTTACAGAATGTAGCAAAAATAGTACTAAAAGGGAACTTTATAATGATAAATGCTTACATTAAAAAAGACATAGAATCTGAAATAAACAACCTGATTCTACACCTCCAGGAACTAGAAAACAAAGAACAATCAAAGCCCAAAGTTAGTCAGAGGAAGGCAAGAAAGATTAGAGCAGAAAAAAAAAAAAAAAGAAAATAGAAAAAGACAACAAAACTGAGAGTTGTTTTTTTTAAAAATATCAATGAAATTGACAAGGTTTTAGCTAGACTATCTAAGAAAAAAAGAGAAAGACTCAAATAAAATCAGAAATAAAAGGGGGGACATTATTATCACTTCTTCAGAAATAAAAAAGATTATGAGAGTCCTAGCAATAATTCTGCACCAACAAATAAGATAACCTAAAAGAAACAGACAAATTTGTAGAAACATGTAACTTAGCAAGATTGAATTGTGAATAAATATAAAATCTGAACAGAACAAAGAGAGTAAGGAGAATGAACTTCTAACAAAGAAAATTCCAGGAAGATGAATTCACTGGTGAATTCCACTAAACATTTAAAGAATTAATACCAATTCTTCTCAAACTCTTCCAAAAAAATTGAACAAGAAGAAATATCATTGTCCTAATTCCAAACTCATTTTATGAGGCCAGTATTACCCTGATACCAAAGCTAGGAAAAGACACTACAGAAAAACTACAGGCCAATGTCCCTGATGAATATAGATGAAAAAATCCCCAAGAAAATACTAGCAAGCTGAATGCAACAGCACATTGAAAGGATCATATACCATAACCAAGTGAGATCTATTCCTGGTATACAAGAATGGTTCCACACTATATTAGCAGAACAAAGGATAAAAATCTCATGATGCTCTCAACAGATGCAGAAAAAGCATTTGACAAAATTCAATACCTTTTCTTGATTAAAAAAATATATACTTCAAAACCAGGAATAAAAGGAAATTACCTCAACATAAGTAAGATCAGATTTGAAACGCTTACAGTTAACATCATACTCTATGGTGAAAAATGAAAAGTTCTTCCTATAAGATCAGGAACAAGACAAGGATGCCCACTCTTGCCACTTCTAGTTCTAGCCAGAGTAATTAGACAAGAAAAAGAAATAAAAGGTCCAAGTTGGAAAAGAAGTAAAATTATCTCTGTTCACAGGTGACATGACTTTATATGTAGACACATAAAAATTCTACCAAAAAAAAAAAAAAAAGCTGTTGGAAGTAATAAAAGAATTCAGTCAAGTTGCAGGATACAAAATCAGCATACCAAAATTAGGTGTGTTTCTATGTACCAACAGTGAACTATCTGAAAAGGACACTGAGAAAACAATGCCATTTACAATAACATTAGCAGGAATAAAATACTTAGGAATAAACATAACCAAGGAGACAAGAGTTTTACACTAAAAACTAGAAAAAATTAATGAAAGAAATGAGAGAAGACACAAATAAATGGAAAGACAGCTCCTGTTCATGGATTAGAAGACTTAATATTGTTAAAATGTCCATATTACACAAAACAATCTATCAAAATATCAATGGCATTTTTGGCAGAATAGAAAAATATTTTTAAATTCATATGGAATCACAAAGAATCCCAAATAACCAAAACAATCTTAAAAAGAACAAGCTGCAGGTCTCAAACTTTGTGATTTCAAAACATATTACAAAGCTACAGTAATCAAGGCAGTATGATACTGGCATAAAAATAGACATACAGACCAATGGAACAGAGTCCAGAAACAAGCCTACACAAATAGGGCCAACTGGCCTTTAACAAGGGTGCTAAGAATACACAATGGGAAAGGATAGTCTTTTCATTCAACAATGCTGGGAAAACTAGATATCCACATGGAAAAGAATGAGATTGGACTCTTACCTTGCACCATACAAAAAAATCAATTCAAAATGGATCAAAGACTTGAGCTTGAGACCTGCAACTGTAAAAATCCTAGAAGAAAACAAAGGGGAAATGTTTTATGATATTGGTCCTGGCAATGATTTCTTGGATTTGACACCAAAAAGCACAAGCAGCAAAAGCAAAAATAGACAGATGGGACGACATCAAATGAAAAAGCTGTTGCACAGCAAAGGAAATAATCAACACTGTGAAAAGGCAACCTATAGAGTGGGAGAAAATATTTGCAAACCATGTATCGAATAAGAAGTTAGTATGTGAAAAACATACAAACTCCTTTAACTCAATGGCAAAAAAAAAAAAAAGAAAAGAAAAGAAAGAAAGAAAGAACCCAATTTATAAGTGGGCAAAGGAACTGAATAGACATTTCTCCAAAGAAGATAAACAAATACAATCGATATATGAAAAGATATTCAACATCACTAATTACTAAGAAAATGCACATCAAAACCACAATGTGATATCTCACACCTGTTTGGATGTTCATTATCCAAAACCCCCCAGAAAATAGCAAATGTTGAGGAGAATAGAGAGAGATGGGAACAGTTGTGCTCTGTTAACATGAATAGAAATTGGTGCTGCCATTATGGAAAATAAAATAGAGTTTCCTCAAAAACCTAAAAATAGAACTACCATATGATCCAGCAGTCCGACTTCCAGGTATTGACTCAAAATAATGGAAATCAGGATCTTGAAGCGAGTTGCACTTCCCTTGTCACTGCAGCATTATTTACAATAGCCAAGTAGTGAAGACAACCTGAATGTCCACCCAGAGATGAATCCATTAAAAAAATGTAGCACTGGGATATCTGGGTGGCTTAGTCAGTTAAGCATCTGCTTTTGGCTCAGGTCACGATCCATCGCAGGGTCCTGGGATGGAGCTCCTCAGGGGGCTCCCTGCTTAGCAGGGAGCCTGCTTCTCCCTCTGCCTCTGCCCCTTCCCCTCACACCTCTTTTTTGGCTCCTTCTCTCTCTCTCTGTCTCTCTCTCTCTCTCAAATAAATAAGTAATTAAAATTTTAAAAATTTAGCACAGACACACAATGAATAGTATTCATCTCTAAAAAGAAGGAAATCCTGTTAAATGCCATGTCATTGGTAAACCTGGAAGACTTGCTAAAAAATAAGCCAGTCACGGAAAGAGAAACAATGCATGATCCCACTTCTTTGACGTCACTTCTTTGACGTATCTAAAATCATCAGACTCAGAAAAAGTGCAATGGTCATCACCAGGGGCTGTGATGAGGGAGAATGAGGAGTTGCTCTTCAATGACCGTGAAGTTTCAATAGCGCAAGATGAAAAAGTTCATGCAGATCTGCTGGACAAGCTGTGTTTAGAGTTAACAATACTCTACAGTACTCTAAATTTGTCCAGGGCAGCTCTTGTATTACACATTTTTTACCACAATTAAAGTGAATGCACCTCACAATAGCAATCAAAGAAATGCAAATAAAAAAATATCACCTGTCACATTAGCAAGGGTTCCCTGAGGCAGGCTCTCTCATTTACTGCTAGTTACAGTGTAAATTGGCAGGCATAACCATTTTGAAAAACACTTTGGAAATATTCATCAAAGGGTCTTAAAAGTGTTTACACTCTTTGATGTAATAATTTTACTTGTAGGATTCTCTTCTCATGCAGTAATAACAAATGTAAATATGTTTATTATTTATTAAGACCCAAAAGTAGAAACCTTCCCAATGTTCCATGAGAGAGGAATGGTTAATAGATGTTGACACATGGGATGAAACAACAAAAATGTTTATGAAGTTTATCGACAAGGGAAAACTGCTCACAATATAGTATTAATGTATTAATATTAATATAATTATATAATATACAATAGCATCAATATTACAAATTATTAATATAATGAAAGGGAGGAAAGCAAACTGCATAAAGGGTGGTTACACATTATATTATCTCTACTATGTCAAAAAAATGAAAAATAAAAAAGTGATAGAAATCGATAAAAAATGTTATATAGGGGTATTTCTGGATAAGAAGACTATGGATGACTTAAAATAAGATTTGAAGATATATTTAACACACAGTGTTATGTATTTAATTTATTATATAAATACTTTCTATTAAATATATATTTATATGTATTTTAATATATATTTTTATATATAATTTTAAAATGGAATGTGAACTAAGGTTTCATGAGAAGGAAAAGACCAATTTTTCCAAACATGTTTTTTAGAGTATCATCTTACTCTTTAAGTCTTTGCAAACCTAAACAAGTAAGGTAGAATGTGGAATGACCAAAAATTAGATTCTTCATTCTAAAAATACCAGAAGGTATTTGATTGGCTTTATTTAAGGTATGGTTAAGACAAGCAAACTTCGTCACTGGATGTTTTCATTCTAGCTTAAAAGGGGTAGATATAACAGGGGGAGAAATCAAGAGAAAGCCTTACATTTCTTATTTGCGTTAGTAAACATATGGCCTTTGGTAGCCCAAGAAATAGCATCAGCTCCCTCTGGGAATCTGTGGGTGGGTCATCCTCTCCAGGAGAGTGGCTTAGGAGAGATGCAAATGGAATGGTAAGCAAGGAGGGAAATGGGCGGGTCTGCCTTGGCAGCTAGGTCAGTCCACCCCACCATGGGCTGGCAGATGGCACAGCCAGATTGTCCCACCAGCCTGGAGCTACTAACTAAAACAATTACATTCAAAAAGAGATAAATTCATGCTACAATCAGATTCCTAGTATTAGCTAGGGACGGTAGAGATAATATTCTAATTGGTGTAAGTTGTGAGCAGAAAACTCATAAAGGATGGACAGAGAAAGGTACAAGTTGCCTTCTAAAGGGACACAAGTCACTGACTCTCTGAAAACGTTACATTTATGCCCCATCACTCTGCTCCCCTCGCAGCCCTGCCATTTAATACCACTTAAAAAGTGTTCTTTTACTTATACTCCTGTACATTTCCTTGAAATCAGAGAATACAAATTTGGAGAGCTTGAGCCCAAAGTATAAAGTAGATATAGTTTCAGTGGGCCTATGCTCTGTTTACAAAAAGACAAACAAACCTGAATGAGTTGTTTGACAGTTCCAAAAGGGGAGATTTGGCATAAAATTCAGGATTTGGGCTTTTAAAAAAGTTAAAGTTAGCAATAGTGAGCTGTTACTGTCACATGGCAGCCGTTTGCTGGAGATGAGATGCTCATGTTCGATGGCATGGCTCACCAATTTGCCACAGTCCTCATTCAGCCCTTGTGCTCATTTGGATTTTCACTCCTGGTCCCTGCATCCATTCCTGAGGCTTTCGGGTCTCAGAATGATTTACAAAACTGGTGTGGCAGCCCTGAGCTGCCTACAGTAAAAGTCTCCAGTGAAAAAAACAAAACAACAATAATAAGAAAAACAAAACAAAACACCCCCCCCCCCGCCAAAATACTAACCCCCCCCATTTAAAGCAACACTTCCTAAATAATTCTAATAAAGACAGACCTGATTCAGAACCATAAACATGCTCAAAGACACGCTGGGAGAACAGAAAGAGAGCACTGCACCTCTGAAAGTCAGGGGCGCCATGGGCAGACAGCAAGAATGGAGAACCTGCAAAGACTGGGACATCCCATGGGAAACTCTCAGCCTAGGGTTTGAAATACTTAGTAGGAGGTTAATAAATATTTGTTTCTATCTTCCTAAGAGCAGATGCAGAGCACAGCAAGGAGGAAATGGAGCCAGAATAGTGTAATGTAATGCACAAAAGCACAGCACGCCAAGAGAGAAGGAGGGAGGAGGTAATTGTAGCCTAGAGAGCTGTAGCAGCAACAGAACAAGCCTGGAGAAGTTCGAATGACAGAGCCAAGTACTGTAATAACAGGGGACTGTGTAACCATGGCATGATCGGATAGATCTTTGCTAGTCACACATCTATATGGTAAGTAGAAGCATAGAATACATAGATGAAGGTAGCATTAATCAAACAAAATTCAGACGGAAATTCACATTAAAACCCTGGTGATGAGAGAACATTTAACCGTGGGTTAAAACTACAACAGAATATATATATTAAAAAATACAGAGAATATATAAAATATGTAGAGAAACTGTATTCAGTTGAATTATATAATTTCTTATAGTTAGCTGAAACAGTTCATGGTTTAGATTTTGTGTGTGTGTGTGTGTGTTTGGCTTACCAATGGTGTGGCTCTAGTTACTTTGGAACAATTCATTTCTAAAGCCTCAATTTTATAAAAGATCAGTTAATAACCAAAGTAAAACTTTCTGAAGCATCATTTCACCATAGTAATAACCTGTCAGGGAATGTCAGGCAAAGGGTGTTGAACAGCAGAATGGAAGGTTATAGATGTAGTCATTTCTTTTCTAGCCCTTTCCTTAGGGTCATGGCTAATCATTGTTTATGCATAGGGTAGCTTTTGCAGTATTTATTTCTCTAAATATTATTCTCTAAATATTTAACAATCTTGGGAGGCAGTGACTGGCAAATTATGGAGTTCCTAGTAGGTTATGAGTGTGTAATAAATGGTAAAACAATAAAACCCTGCATGATGAAAAACAGCAGTCAGTAAATCTATTATACTCTAAACCATTTTATTTTATTTATTTTTTAAAATAATTTTTAAAATTTATTTGACAGACAGAGATCACAAGTAGGCAGAGAGGCAGACAGAGAGGGAAAGCAGGCTCCCCGCTGAGCAGAGAGCCCGATGCGGGGGTGCGGGGGGGGGGGGGGGGGAGTGGGCTCCATCCCAGGACTCTGGGATCATGACCTGAGCCAAAGGCTTTAACCCACTGAGCCACCCAGGTGCCCCCTCTAAACCATTTTAAAGCCATAGTAGTAACTATTTAGAAGAGCATTGTAAGCAAACACAGTGGGTTGACTACATTATGGTAATAAAGGAACATTGATACTCACTAAAAAGTTCGCCCAGGTAATTTCCTCTTAAATGAGAGACGGTATGGGAAAAATGGGTGGAGTATGGATTAAAACAACAACAACAACAACAACTTTTTTTTTTTTTTTTTAAGCCATGTAGAACCTTGCTGACCACAAACCGGGTAACTACATCCTATGCAGTGGTGGGATGCCCCAAATGCCTTCAAAAGTCAAAACTCCTCTAATTTAGCACCAGTTAGCAAGCCCCTGCAAATTTCTAAATGTCTTCAAGCTTTGAAAGACTTGGTTTTGGAAGAAGAGTTACCCAGGTGCACGAGCGCAGCACCTCCAGATGTATGCCGCTATACAGTAACACGGGGAGAGCAAATGCTATCTAACCAGAGAGGAAGTTCTTTTTTTACATCTAACGGAACCCGGGACTGCTAGGCTAAGCTCGGGAACCTTGACTATTGCGTTTCCGGGATCCAGCGCAGCCTTCAGCTGCTGGAGAACTGGACTGCAAGGGCTGAGAACCCCGTGCTTTAAGTTTGGGGAAGGAAGCGAGAGGGGGAAAAAAAATAGAACTGTTCCTTTAAGAACTTCCTTTCCCTTTTACTCTATGTTTACATAACACGGGGGCTGTTCCACCGCGGGGCCTGAGGGGGGCGGGGAGGGGGGCGCGGGCCGCCCCACGCGCCAGGGGGAGGGGGCGCCGGGCGGGTCGGGGGCTGCGGGGCTTCGGGCGGCTGGCCGGGCGGCTCCCACCTGCCCGCGCGCGAGAGGGGCGGCTCCGTGGTCTTGCCCCCGCCCCTCCCCCGCTCGCTGCCCCCGCCCCTCCCGCGCTCGCTTTCTCCCTCCCTCCCTCCTTCCCTCCGCGGGGCTCCGGCGGCGGCGGCGGCGGCGCTCGGCGCGGGCAGGTCCCCCTACTGCCCAGTCCCATTTGTTGCCGAGTCCGGCTCGGAGCGGCAGCGGCGTGCGGAGCTCCCGGGAGCGCGGCGGGGCAGCCGCACAGCCACGACGGAGCAGCCGCGGGACTGGCCGCCCCGCGCCCCCTTCGCCGCCGTGCCCTTCCCCGGCGCGCTCACCCCCTTCTCAGGATGGGATTGTAGCGGAGGCGCGGACTCCGCGGGGATCGCGGCGGAGGAGGCGGCGGCGGCGGCCGATCGGGGCTCCATGTTTTCCCCTGGCCAGGAGGAGCACTGCGCCCCCAATAAGGAGCCGGTGAAATACGGGGAGCTGGTGGTACTGGGGTGAGTCCCGAGATCTCCGCGGGGGCTTAACGGCGGCCGCCGAGTGCTCCGGACTGGGCGGCCGCGGGGAGCCGGCATCCCCGAGCGGGGCCAGCGGGGTGGCTCGGGCGCTCCCTGGGGAACGCCGGGGCTCTCGGGGCGGCGGGGGCGTCTCTGGGGCCGGGGCGGCAAGCGCTCGGGGAGCGGTGCTCCCCATCCGCGCGCGCGGGGTGCTGCAAAGACCGCCGAGATGCTCTTTCCCCGCGGAGGACGGCGGCCGAGGAAGTGGCGGAGTGGGGTCGGCCCCGGGGAGGCAGGGACTGTGGCGATCCCGCGTCCCGCGGGGCGCTGCTCTCGGGGACAGAGTCCTCGTCCTTACCCGGGGGGAGGGAGGGGCGGACCCTTGCTCCACTTCCCCGCGCGCCCTGGGTCAGGGAGGGCGCGTAGGGGCAGGGGCCGGGGCCGAGGCGCCGCGGTCGTAGGCACCTCACGGTGTGTGGGGAGACCCCCTCCCCCCCCCAGTTGACGAAGCTGAAAGGTCGGTGGGGCCCGGTCCCCGGGGACCCTCTGCCGGGTGGCCTGTAATCCCGGGTCTCGGAACTCCGAGCGCGGAGCTGCGGGCTCGGCCGCCGCGGGCGGCGGGATCAGCGCGGTGGGCGTCCGCGGGCAGCTCTTTGCATATTGTTATGGTGACCGCCGCGGGTAGCTGCAGCCCGGGGGCAGTGAACTGTCTGTGACCCGGGCGGGCGGGCCGGCCCTCGGCCCTCCCAGGCGAGAGTGTCCTGGAGGGGGCAGGGACAAGGCAGCGCCTGCCGGGGCTCCGGGGTGCGGGGCCGCATCCCCACCGTCCCGGGCCGCGGCCTCGCTGCTGTTCTCCCGGCGCCGGGGAGCCCGCCAGCCTCGGCTCCCTCTCCGCTTGTGAAAACCACATTTTGAAGATAGTAATTATCTACAATCGTTAAACGGCAGCAATTAGAGACTTCATCTACTTCCTGAGTTTCCTTGTGACATTTCTATTGTTTACCCTTAATAAGCCGGGAGAGAGGCTTCGCGGGATTAAAGTAGGATAAAGTGGGCAGTGAAAGGGGAGCAGAATGGGGAGGAGGGAAGTGCAGGAAACTCGGGAGTGGGAGCAACTTGGATTTCGCATTTGGAGAAGAAAGGATTATTTTCTCCTTTGGATGTGTCACTCTTGGGAACCCGCGCTTTTGTCCTTCTCTGTTGAAAGACCTGTATTCAGACGGTCTTTGGTGCTGATAGGTAGGCTTAGCCCGTATATGAGGAGCCACGGGTAGGGAGGATCTCGGCGAACTCTGAAAAACGTGTTTTGATAACTGAATACGTTGAAGTAAGTGCCGACTTAAAAATAATTTTGAAGAGAAGGGTTTTTAAGGGAAGCTTCCAGACACAGTACAGCTGGAAGTTGTCTAGTTCTCCTCACGTTGTTGCTAGAGTATTAAGTGGAGGATTATTGGAAATCTCATTACCTATTTTGAAGTTTGCAGATAAGCGGTTTTCCCCACCTGCATCTTAATTGCGCTGAAGAGACAGATGTCAGGGTTCAGAGGAAGGAGAGGGGAATGACAGGGGGAAAGCCCAAGGTTAGCTTGTCTTATGTAACGTCAGCCCAACCTAATTTTGTGGAGTTTGGTTTTGTTTGTGTGTCTGGCTTTCCAGTGTGTTTAACATACTTTGTGAACTCGAAGCGAAAGATTAACGTACTCCAGAACTTTATTTCATTATGTCCTTTTGAGGAAATCATTGTGGAGATGTTTCAGAAAAACAGTGTTCAAGTGGGCCTTGGAGAGGTTTTGTGTTTATAGCTGCAAGTGCAGAGCGTTCCAGAGCCGTGGAAAGGATTTAGACTCAGGATTGTCCTGGTATCATAGGCTTATTCCAAAGTAGGCTGTGTCAATGTGTTGCCCATCGCATGTGCTGTGTGCTCAACTGATGGTTTTCCAGGAGACACTAAGTATGACATAGTTGGCAATTTACCATTTGGGGCCAGACACCTGATAGGTGCCTGCCCTGCTTAGGTATTCAGGATCTTGCACTGAGGAAGAAGCTCAGTTTAGTGTGGAGGGGCGGGCATCAGCAGAAAGAAACATGTAAACAAATGAATAATACATGGCAATCTCAGGTGTTGCCAGGCTCACCACCAAAGGTGGTTAACTTGCAGAATGCGCTGGGTAGGTATTGCTTTCTTGAACTGGGAGGTCAAGGCAGGTTTCTCAGAGAAACTGAAATGTGAGTTGACCTCAGACTGCTCAGAAGATACTTGTCAGGTTATTGAATACTTGAGAAGAATTCTAGTCTTTTTTGAGGGTAGATTTCTGACTCTTTAGAAATAACACACACTGAAGAATCCTCGGGAAATAGTGAGTAATAGGTAGACTTCAAAGAGACCCTATTTATTTGTATCCTACTCCCAGGACTTGAGATAGTGCCCTGCCCCCTTCAAACAATCGTAACCCTCAAAGAATCAATATCACCTTTGCATATCTGATCATTTGAGACATAAATATTGATAAGAGAATTTCTAGTCGGTTTTATTGATAAAATTAATCTTGACCTCTAAAAATGACAATATTGGTACTGATAAAAGCTTTTACTTTTTTTTTTTTGTAGTTGTACAACTACCTTTCATTTCTCTTCTAAATTTCTTCTTTTTTTTCCTCTCTTCTAAATTACAGATTAAAATGTTAGAAATCCTGGGGAGCAGACTGAGGAACTATATACACATATGTGTATATGTACAGACATACACATATATGTGTATAAATGTATGTGTGAAGAGCTATATATGTATCATGTCCACATCCACATGCAAATATGTGTCTTTTCACGTATTACACAATATTAAGGAACTTGACAGGTAGTTAGGGTGTTAATAGAGTCATCACCTTCTTGTTGGATTAGTGGAATTTCATTATTTCTGGATTCCAACCAATGAATGTGTCATGACACAACCCTTTGTTGTGCCCATTGCATGATTCAGGGTAGAGAAAATGACTGGTCTAAGTGTCAGGTCTTTCTTGCTATTCATTGTAAAGCTGGCTGGCACGTTGAGGTTGAGGAAGCATGTCTGGATTTGAGAGGCCGTTCACTGTAGTGGGGAGAGCATTAAGGTATGGTTGGGAGACCCAGATTCAATCTCCACTTTCTTGCCAGCTAGCTTTGTGACTTTGGCTTATTAGTCTCTTACCCTGTCTCTGCTTCTTCAGCCATAAAGGAAATATGATTGGGTTAGGCCATCTTTAAGGATCCTTCCTTGTCTGTACCCTCTAATACTGTTCCTTGGTTCAACTGTGGAAAATGCAGTTAACATTTAGTGTGTTGGTTTTGAATACTCTTAAGGTGACGGATGGTGACAGGGAAAGACCAATGCGATCACTTCCTTTGAAGTAGGTATGTGCAAAACAGGCTTGTAAAAAAAAGTTGTAATGGTGCGCACGTATTTGTCTCATTCGGTTATATGTGAAGACATTCAAATTTGGTAAAACTTCCTGTTCCAAACCTAAGAAAAAGCAATAATGTTTCGCAGTTAAGCTCAATAGACTGGAAAAGCCAGCATAAGGAAGAGAGAAGATGGGTAGGGCTTTGGAACTGGAAGGGGCCTAAGAGGTGCTGGTATACATTTAGCCCTTTTATTTTACTGAAGAAGAAGCAACTGAGGTTCCCGGCGGGAAGGAGATTTGTTTAAGTTCATAGCTGAGCTGGATCACGGCGCTGCCCTGGTCACTGTTTTCCCACTGCAGGGCAGATTCCAGCAGGGCTGTGAGTTCCTCAAAGCTTCAGGTTTTTTGGTAACTTGCATGAGGGGAGCTGAATCCCTTTCTGTTTTAGTATATGTGCTGCCCAAGCGAGCACCTGAATCCCTTCCTGGATTCAGTTTGAAGCATGCAGCTCTTGTGCTGACTAATGGCCCATCATGGTTTTTGGGGAAAATATTGCTTACTCTTAGTTCCCCTCACCTCACAGTGGAATGGGTAATACATTTTGCAAGACTTTAATTTTAATTTGATGCTTCACCAAATGTATTTTTATTGGCTCTCCCAACAAAGGTTTTTGGGGTCTTGAGATAGAATTCACAAAATCCCTGAACTTGGGATTGGGGAGGAAAATGCATCTCTGTTTTCACTACAGTCAGATTGAAATTTACAGTTTCACTCAATTAGGATACTGGGCAGCAGAGAGAAGTGCTGCTTGATTTGCTCCTCACTGCATTAATACAGAGCTGCTTATATGATTGTATCATCACTTAAAACTGTCTTGATAACTAAGCATAATTATTTTCTCTTGTAATCCTTTGTATTTTATTGTATGCATTTAAACCATTTTTCTGGGAAGGGCTCAGTAGTCTTTACCAGACTGCCAAAGGGATCCTTGGCACAAAAATGGGCTAAAAACCTCTACAAAAGAATGGCTATGAATATGACTGAAAATGAAGTATTTTAGTGGAAACTGATTAAGGTCTTCAAAGGGCTAAAAAGTCAGGCATGGGGTGGGGTGGGGGAACTTGCCATTTTTTTTCCTTTGGATGGTGCAGCAGCTATCAGGTAATACAAAGAAGGCAGTTCCTTGAAGAGTTTATGGTCTTTATTTTTTAAAACAAGCAGCTCCCGATTTCTATATGCTGTTTTCATTTTAACCTTGGCGCCTTGCCTTTGCACCCCTCCTTTTCTCATCCTCCTCTCTAATTTGGGGCCGAAGACTTCAAACACTGGTATCCTTTAAGACTAAAAGGTCTTTGAACCTTTTTTTTTTTTTTTTTCCATATAGGAAACAAAATCTTTACTGTCACTCAGCATGTGGGGTGATCTGAAGAGCTCAGATCTGTTTGTGTGGATGGAGTGTCTCATTCTGGAGGCTATTAATGGTCATGATGTTACTAGCTTTGGGTTGCTATATTTTCCTTTACTAACTTTAGCCTTGTTTGGAGTATGTGGCTGTCTGTGTGGTTTCTTGTCTGACTTTCTCAGATTTACTGGTTTCCCTCTTGAACACATCAAGACTGACACCTTCATTAGGACTTTCCATTTTTTGGTTTTATTTCATCATGGGATCCGTATTTGGGGATGCTTTATATAAACAAAAATAAAACCGGGTTGATGCAGGTCCCAGCAACTTTACCACATACATTTTGTCCAAGAGATGAAACAGACACACAAAACACTGAAAACCCCAAAACATCCCATTGCTGTACTTGAAGGAGACCAGTATTGTTACTTTGGGGCAATGATTCTGTATCTGTAGGGATCAGCAGCGTAGTGTTCCCGAAGTAAGTTAGGTGGTGCTGTTCTTTGGCTTTTGAATGGCGACAGCAGCAACTCGGTGGACCTCATTGGTATAGGAGAAAAATAACTGGAAAGGAAATTTGAACATTGTTCTGATTTAAGTGAAAATTTCTCCTGGGGTATGCAGAACCTATTTTGTAAAAAGCAAAGTGAGGGTATAAATGATTCAGTTATTAGTTCTTCCTGAACTTACTGTTATCTCCAGCTTCTGGAAAATAAAATGATAAGAGCAGAAAGTGCTTCATATTTTTTTAGCTTTGTTTAAATCAGCTCTTCTCAGCCGTTGTCTCAAACCATCTCGTAAGTAATGATCAGTGTTGAGTTATGGGTCCAGTAATTTATGAGAAGGAATCAAGTGTTGATCTTTCAAATGATTCTGAGACGTCCCTTTCATAATGTCATTATGCTTTCTGATATGTTTTCTCAAGTGGGAGGGAAAGGGGTGGAGTTAGAGCCGGCAAGCCAGGAATGTAGTCATTCCACAAATAGTTATTGGGTGTCTACTCTTCTGGGCACAGGGAATTCAGACAGGGCAATCACATTCCCTGCCCTCGTGAACTGCTATCTGATTCTTGTTACAGCTCCTTAGTGAATAGCCATTACCAATATATAGTACATTGATGGATTCTACAAATATTTGGGCGTCTACTAGTGTGGGATGCTGAGCTTGGCACTAAGGGATGCAGTGAAGAATAAGGTTGGGACAGTCCCTGCCAGTTTGGAGCCTGCAGTCCAGTTGGAGAGACAGAAAGCAATCTACAGAACGAAGGGTCACCTAACACCATGCCCAGATGGGAAGAGGCCAGCCAGGAGGAGGTGAGGGGGACAGAGTGCTCTTAGACAGAGGCCACACTGTGCTCCGAGACCCAGAGGCCAGTGTATCTGCTCCTCTGAGGAACAGAGAGAAAAGGCCTGCATGGCTAGAAGAGTAGTTGAGTTAAAAACATGAGAGTGAGGATGGGGGCAGGTCATAAAGTACTTAGAAATCACTGGAAAGATTCTGGACTTTATCTTGGGGGCCACCATAGCAAGGTTTTCAGCTCTGAAAAGGAAGTGGAGAAAGCACTTCTATGAAGGGGGCTACAGCCTAGGAGGAGAAGGAGGTGGAGGGAATAGCAGAGGTCAGAGCCTCCATGAAACAGACAAGGAGGGAACAGAGTGTGAGCCAGTGAGCAGCTACTTAGTTCCAGATTCTGGTTCCTGTCCTCTGTCCGGAGCTCGGCGTGTCTGGCCATTCATGCAGTATCAAAAGTACTGGCTGGGGACCAGTGCTGCTCAGGGAAGCCCATGAGACAGACAACACCCCGCCAGGGCAGGGGGGGTATTACCTTTTAGCGGGAGTGGGGCACTGTGTACACAGGCGGGCAAACAGCTGGGTAAAACAGGTGCTAGGAAGAAAAGAAAGCAGGATGAACGGGAAGAAAGTACCTAAGTAGGTAGGGGTGGGGGACTTACAGGGTAAGGAGCTAGGGATGAGGCAGGGGGAGGCCCTGGTAGGCTAAATAATCAGGAAAGGCTTTTCTGAGAAAATAATCTTGTGTCCTCTGAGAGTGCCCACTTTTTCAATTTTTATTCCCCCCCCCTTTTTTTGCTTTAAGCCCCGCTGAGTGAGTTCCACTCTTAAAGCCAAAGCATTCCAATTATTATTCTAGTGAAGGAGGCAGAGTATGTAAGCAAATAACCAAAGGGAAAACAGAAGTGTAAACAAATATAGGGGCTTATATTTAACACCTCTAGAGAGGAACGTGGTCCAGTCCACTGTGCTCTCGCCGTGTGCACAGAGTGGCGACTGTGTTCCACTAGAGTTGGCCGAGGTCGTCTGGTTTCCCCTTGCAGCTGGCTGCCGGAGGGCAGGGACCTTGTCTTGGCCTCCCTTGGAGTGCTGGGCACCCCTTTACAGGCGTGCAGTAGGCACTCGCCAGGGACGGGGCAGGGATGGATTTGTGTGGCACATTCCCATGCCCCACACGGCACCAAGCAGCCCTGGGGCTCCTGGCATGGTTTGGGATCTGGAAGCAGCTCTCCCATTCTGTAGCACAGCTGTGGGTTGTGTCAGCAGTCCACACACCCCCACCCCCCTTCAGGGCCCAAGTTCAAGGCTCCCTGCACTGCTAAACTCGGACATCAGATATGCCAGTTTCCACTTTTATTTGTTTTTCTTTTTGTCAGTCACCTAATATCATTTTGTCACCTGCAGAAAGTCCTGCCTTGAAGGGAAGCAGGCCATCTGCTTGGATCCCACCAGCTGCTCCGAGCTGAGCTGCATTGCAGTGTGCCTTGGTCGCATTGAAAGGCTGCGGTCATTAGCGCCTGTTAATGATGGCTGGAGAGACCACGCGATACAAGCCTCTTGGACGACAAACCTAATACATATGCAGTGGGCCATTTTCAGTGTCAGGTTGAAGACTGTGGCAAGTCATTCTTGACTGAGGTTTTATTTCCAGCCGTCCACATAATGCCTCTCACTCTCAAAACATTTAACTCTGCGCGTTCCCTGCTTTTGTGCTCATGCAGGCTCTTTTTTGAGGATAGGAATCATTATTGCAAGCTTGGTACTTCCATTCTAATTGGTACTGGCTTAGCGGAATCTGGCCAGAGCAGGCGGCTGTGTGTCTGGCTTTGAGGCTGTTGGTGTGAAACTGCTGTGTACTGCTACCGGGGGCCCCTGAGGAACCCCAGAGGCACCTCCTCCATTCCCATCCCTACCTGGGATTCTTGTGCTTCGTCGTGCCACATGGTCATAGAACACTCTGTGGACAGTCAGAACTTGTGATGGGAGAACAGTGGGGATTTCTGGAGTGCTTGATTGATTGGCTGGTTACCTTGCGGAAAGGCCCTTTCTGCACAGTGACCATAGACGCAGAGGAGTGTGCCTCACGCCAGATCACCGAAGATGACACAGACAGCTTTATGCATTACAGTATGCATTAGGGTACATTAGAGTTCACTGTGGTTTGTCTGCTTTTGTTATTACATGCTCGTGGAGAGAATTCAGAATGAAATCTCTACTTTTGCTCAGCTGCTATGTATATGGTATACAGGAAAGTTATTGTACATATAGCCATACTATTTGTCAGCACTTTATGCTTCTCAATATAGTTTTTTACACACCTGAGCTGTTCCATTTAATAAACATTTGTTGGTTTGGTGCTTGAAACTGTCCAGTGGGGGAATTGTACTGAATGGCCGTGTTGTTGAGGCAAACATGACCCAACTTTCCTGGATGGTCTTGTAGTGATCAGGGAAGAGGAAGTCAGGGTTTTGGCTTAATCCTGTGTTCCTTCCCTGATGTCTACAAATAGGATCCATAGTAGTTCCCTGTGTGTGTTTGTGTGTGTGTGTGATAGAGAGAGAAAGAGGATGTGCGTGCTGGACCTCCCATCAGGAGGTGAATCCCCACCCCTCAAATCTGGGCTGGTTTTGTGATTTGCTGTGAGCAGTCCATGTGAGGGAAGTGACACTTTGTGACTTTTGAATGTTGCCTTAAAGGGAGTTGTAGCTTCCACCTTTGTCCTCTGTATTAGTTTGCTAGAGCTGCCATCACAAAATGTGGCATCTTCAACAACAGAACTTTATTTTCTCACAGTTCTGGTGGCTGGATGTCCAAGATCAAGGTGTTGGCAGGTTGGATTTCTCCTGAGTCCTCCCTGCTTGGCTTGTAGATGGCTGTCTCTCCTTGTGTCCTCAGATGGCCTTTGTCTCTGGGTGCCCACCCCGGTGGCCTTTCCCTGTTCTGTTAAGGACACCAGGCATATTGGATGAAAGCCCAACCATTTGACCTGATTTCACCCTAATTACCTCTTTAAAGACCCTCTCTCCAAAAACAGTCACTGGAGGGTAGGACGTCAACATACCAATTCAGTCTGTAATACCCCCTGAGAAGGCAGCCTCCAGCCAATCCAGACCCCCGGCTGAGGCAGCGGACCTGGGAGTGAAGCTTTGGTAAATCCTTCAGCCCATCAGGCTGCCCCGTCCACCCCACATGGAGCAGAGATGAGCCATTTCCACCCAGCTTTGCCCAGGTGAGGGAACCGTGGGTGGTGGTTTTTAGCCACTCCACACTGAGGTGGTTTGTTAACTCGGCGACGGACAATTCAGACACTGCTGTTCCCTGCATGGGGTTCTGCTGTCAGACCTGACAGACTGATCTGGAAAAATTCACTGAGCTTTTGTTGAGTTGTTTTTTGTTTCCTTCGGGTTATTGATTATTTTAATAAGCACAATTTCAGCCTTTTAGATGAGTTATTCCAGACATTAAGTACCGTATGGTCTGAAAATCTTAGCTAACAGACGCATTTGTGGAATAACTCGATCACGTGTGCATCATCTCCGAGTCTCTTTGCCTTCGTTAATCTCCGTAATCAATATTCTCTCCTGAAATACGCTGAAAGCACAGGAGGTGAAGAATGGCCCAGCTTAGCCAAGAACCATGCTTCTGGAATGCTTGAACTTAAGTAGCTTTAACTCAGGGAGCTAATGCATGACACAGATTTTCAGGCTTTTCAAGGCCACCTGACATGAAGCAGTAGAGCCCACAGAGATTTGAGTAGGGGAGGTCATCTCTACCAGGATCTTGCAGGCACAGGGCGATGGATGGGCCGGAAGAACGTGTGCACACTGCAGCTGGGTGGTGAAATGACAGGATGGAAAGCTCATTTCTATCAGTCTCATGTGTCTGTGGCTGTCAGTGGTGAGAAGGAAGACCCCTGTTCCTGAAGGACCTTATGTATCTCATTCACGCCATGGAGACCGGTTATATGATGGGTAAGAGGGGAGGGGAGACGCGAGATTGCCCTGGGGTGGCATGGTCAGGGCTGGGCCCGTGGCGTCAGCCAACCGCATGGCTCACACCAGCACACACGCAGAAGCCACCAGTTACCACCTCCAGTTGGAGCATGTTGGTGGAAAAAGAAAAAGATTCCTGTAATACAGTGAATGTAACTTCCTCAATATCCCTCAATTCTGTTTAGGGGATTTTAACATTTGCCATTTTTAATCAGAGGGACTGAAACAGGTAAAAGTCAGAATTTTGCAATCAGAATTTATAAACTGAATGTAAAAGAAATTTAGACTTCTACATGATCTGTTTTGTATGAACTACTGTAATTTGGTCGCTTTTTAAAACTCAGTGCCTCACAAAGACTTTTGGGCTACCAGATACAGAGATAGGTGTATTTTACCACATGTGTCTTCTGTGTGAATAGATACTTAATTCAAAAAGGGAGCCAGTATACATACTAGAAGTTAAGCACTTACAGACAGATCCACTAAACACTAACCACGTAGGAGGGGTGAGCTGATGGCTGTTGTTGCTGTTTTGATGCTGCTGCTGATTGCACAGTTAGGAACCCACATAAGGAGATGCCCTCCAGGGGCTGACAACCCGAGGTCAAGGTGAATAACTTAGCAACCAACCATACCGGTGCAGAGGAGAGCTGGGTGGAGGCAGCTGTTCCTTCAGGTGAACTGGAGGCCAGATTCTGTTAGGTGTTCTGCTTGATCGGTCCCAGGAATTGGATTTTATTATTTGGAAAGCAAGGCTCCAGTTCAGGTAACTCACCTCATCGGTGGCAGGGCCTGATTTGAAGGTAGGTCTGTAGTGCTCTGAAGCTTGTTTCTTTCTGCCAGGGTGAAGGTCAGAGGCAAGTATATTCCTGAAAGCTTGGGAAAGATATCCTGGAGGAACGGGCCTCAGCGGAGTTTTATGGGGTGAGCTGGGGTTTTTATAGGCCAGGAGTAGTAAAGGCCTGGGATGTTTGGCTGGAGACCCAAGGGCTTGGGGAAGGAGAGGAAGTTGGAGAACTGTCAGCTAGTCGGCAGCTACTCGTGCTGGGGATAAGCAGGTAATAACCGAGTGGTCCCTGCCTTCATGGAGCTGAAGGGGGGAAACCTTGGTTCTGCTAGGAGGGAAGGATTTCATTTAGGTTGAGATGAGGAGAGTGAGTAGGAATTAGCCGAGGGTCACAGGGGGAGAAGAATGGTGTGTGTAAGACACATTTAGAAGCTGAGGAGCTGAGAGACATCTGGTGGTTTTGGAAATTAGAGGGCTGGAGGGGTCAGTGTCTCTTAAGAGACACCGGGGCAAGCGTGCCTCGGGCCTGGTGAAGATTCATGCCTCCGAGCATGGTAAGCCTTGGCCTTCCAGGAGGTATTCCAGAGAGAGGGGCAGGCACCACTGCAGGCTTCTGAGCAGTTGCCTTAGGTAATTCTCAGGACAGATCAGATCTCCAGCCAGATCTGCATTTTCTCTTGTAGATGATTTCCCCCTCCTTGTCTCCAAGGGACTGTGGCTCACACTGGGTCTAGCAGTGAGAAATGGTGGTCGTGGGATCAAGTGCTCATTCACTCACTTCCTAGTGTGTTCGGGAAACTTGTGCAGAAGCCAGGAATGTTTGGGGGTTGGGCCCCATCCATCAGAGCAGATCTAAGAACCTTAAGCCACTTAGCCTACTGTCCTCTGGACCCTCGCTTTCCCTGACTCCAAGAGATGGCATCCCTTGTGCATTGTCCGCTGGCTGGAGAGGATCTGCAGCCCGTGGCCCCCTTTCACTGTCCCTGAGTAAGCTGAGTGTGCTAGCCTTCCAGCAAATCACCGGGGTCCTGGCTGTCTCTGGCCGAGCTGTGCCTGTGGCAGAGGTGTGGGCACAGGTGGGAGCAGTGTTGCCCATGGAACAGCCCTTCTGGTGGTGTGTGGATCCTGTTGCCGGGAGAGCGGAGCAGAGCAGTTTTCATTCTTGCAGGAGGTGCAGGGTGTCTGATTTCTGTCCTCTTTACCCGCCTTGCTTTTCCATTGCTCCCATTTCAACTTCTGCCTCACCTTTGGGGCGCTCTGCTCCTTCTAACTCGAAGTGGCAATCTCCTGTCAGAACCACAGTGTAGAATCATCCTTAAAGAGGGATCATTGGGACCTGAGCTTTCTCTTTTCTTCCTGCACAGATGAGGACATCCCAGCTACGCCGTTGATTCTTAATGGCGGGTTCTTTCTTTGGTGCACAGAGGTGCACAGAGGGCCCAGGCATTGGTCGTGATGGTGATGTCTCAGTGCCCTGGGATAAGTGCTTGCCCCTAGGCAGCTCCTGTGCAAAGTGCAGCTCATGCATTTGAGTTCTGACCAAGACGCTCAGGTACCATCACTTACCATTTTGTAGATGAGGAACTTGAACCATGGGTACAGGTGGAGAAACTTGTCTGGGGTCTCTGGGCTATCATGTAACAAAGCTTTGCTTCAAACCCAGGCCTTTCTAACTCCAACGCCTTTGTTCATAAAGCCTGTCGTGTGTGTGTGTATGTGTGTGTGTGTGTGTGTATGTGTGTGTGTGTGTGTGCAGCTTTGCACCTTTTCTGTTTATTTTATAACCAAACCCTTTCCGTACTGCATATTCTCATTAAACACAGTGACACAAAATCTTACTCGTTTAATGAGGTCACCAGTAAGGTTAAATGGTTTTTTTTTTTTTAATGTTTACAACTTAAATGAACCTTTTTTGGGGGGAGATTGCTACATATGTGCTTTGCCCACTTGTGTTTATATTCCTAGTGTATTTTCCAAAAAATGGAACTATGCGATCTCCAAGAAATAACTGCATGAATCCTTCTGTCTGGCTTCTTATTTACCTGAATATCTTAAAGTTATGTTCAAGAAAGACCCGCTTTTTTAATCCAAAATAATTCCAAGTTCATTTCTCTAGTTTTGAAGCCAGTGCACTGAGTTATTCCTTGTTCCTTGAGAAAAGCTCTTTAATCCCCTTAATTGTGGCAAAGCACTCCTGAAGGCTTTTTGTTCTTGCTGCTGTTGGGTGCTCATGTAGGCTAGCATTCATATTTTGTTTATAGCTTGGAAAGGGGGCTTCCAGCCCTTGTCCTCTCAAGTAAAGGTCTGTCTTTGGTTAGAAACTAATGTCCCTGCATGCTGATGTTTCCTTCCCTGTCTGCCCATCTTCCTGTTAGTATCGATGAAGGGAAAAGGCCCACCCAGCTTCCCTCTGTCTGCTCACTAAGGATGCTTAACACAGCGCGCTCCTGCAGGGGCATGAGCTCAGCTCATCTGAGAAGCACCAGCCAGCAGCAGTCAGGAAAAGTGCCTTTTATTTGCTATTCTAAGTGTTAACTTAGACCAGATGCCAACTTCAAGGCTTTGATGAAATTGTTGGCTTAGAACCTTCTGGAAGTTGGCGTAGCTTTATGCTGTACTATTCCAACCTTCCTGTGAGGGCATTTAAGCCTTTTCAGTCACAGATGTACGGCAAGGCGCAGATGACCCAGGGTTTCTGAAAACAATGTTCTTAGCTAACGGGCATTCTAAGATATCGGGTGGTAAAATACAAAAGGACAAATATAACATCTTGATGAGCGATATTAGATATTATATGGGGGGGGGGGAAGCAGACACTTGGAAGCGCTGCAGGAAAGTAATTCAATCAGGAGGCTCTGATAATGTAATGAACCGTGCAAGGGTGAAACTCGAGGCGTCCGCACGCTAGAACGCCCTTCAGTCGAGTTCATTGTCTTATGGTGGTGTTCCCATGTTCTGCTGTCTTAAATATGGAAAACTAATACAACTCTACTTTTTTCCTGGATGGGAGCGCAAAGAGGCAGACCTTCATCACCTTACTCATTTGTGCGCCCTCCTTCCCACTGCCTCCCCCACCCAGGGGGCTCTTAGTTGGAACTCCTGTCCCCAAGAATGAAGCATACAGACTTCGTGTTGTATAAGAAATAAAGCTGCTCCTCAATCGTGCCAAGTTCAGTTGAGCCATAGTGTTAAGTCCATAGGTTTCTTTAGCTCTGAGGGGACCCGCCCCCCCAAATCCTGGAAGAGAAGAACCTGGTTCTATTCTTAAACCATGCTTCAGGAGCAGCTGTGGCGAGTTGCTACTCCTTGGGGAGGTAATAGGGAGGGCGCAGCGCGGGGTGGGGGGGGGCTTTTCCCCCAGCTCTTTCTCACAGTTTACAGACCTCAGGAGGCAGCAAGAGCTTGGGGTCCCTTGCACGGTATGGGAGGCTTGCAGGGGGGCCCAAGCCCCTGCCCTATGCTCCATTTCAGCAGGACTCCGAGGATAGGATGTCCTCTCCATCCAAGAAATGGGGGAGCAGACATGGCTAGAGGTCCAGTAATTCCCAGGAGCCTGTACAGCCAGGAAAGGATATTCAGGCTCAGGAATTGGAATCCAGATCTCGGATTCTTAAAAGCCTGTGTCTCTTCTTCTTCTTCTCAAAGCCTGTAACTCACGTGGTCATGAGTGTAGTAAGTTTATTTATTTATCTTTTTGGTCATAGCTTTTGATAACCACCTGAAAGGTTGCATTAACGGTGTCACTGCTGTTTGCATTAAGTTCTGAAGTTGTAATTATATGGAAATCCTGGCAAATTCTGGCTGGACCAGTGGGGAAGGAATGGACAATGGCTTAGGCAACAGCCCTGCAGGGAGCCAGCCCCCCTCCCTGCTTGACAGCTTTGCTTGGCCACTCTTCCCTTTCTGCTCCTCTTCCTTCCCCTAGGGAAAGGGTCAGAGGATGCCTGCCCTTGTTTTTCCTGTTACCTCCATTCAGATCAAATTCAGACAATGGAGATCTGCTCCCTCTGGAGAAGGGCTCTGCACGGCCCCTGATGTTCAATGGAAGTGAATCCTTCTCTGATCTAATTGTTTTGTTTTTTTTTAAACCACGTGAATACTCACCCTGTTAGTTAACATGAATCACATATTCTTTGATTTTGCCTGGGTAATTATTTCACCCCAATTTCTTCTAGGGTTAAAGCAGGTTTTTTTTGTTTTTTGTTTTTTTAGCAGTTTTAAGTTCTGTGTCATACATTCTCGTAACTTAGATGTTAGCATCTAGTCACTAATATACTGATCATTTAGCTTTCCTCCACTGATGAATTTATAAATGCAGATTTTGTTAAGGCAGACCATTTATATCCCGGTACTGGAATTAACTTCAAGAGCTATGTGCTAAAAATATATATAAAGAGTATTAATGAAAATTTTGGAAGAAGGAAGAAAAATCTTCCATATGCTAATATTTTGTACAGTCACATCTAGTCATTGTCCACATACCAAAATATTTTATGTACTCCATTGGTGTATGTACTGCTCTGTAAAGGATTAGCTACTCACTTTGATTTTAAGGGAATTTGATGAATGCTGGGAAAACATTTAAAGTAAACCAACTCTATTTTTTTCTTGATCAGACCAGTTATTCATGAATAGGTTATCTAACACAAATTCTGTGTAATTTTTTTTTAAGGCGGGGGGCGTTGTTGCAGAATGAGAAATTGCTATGGGATTTCTAAGGCCTCTGTTCCAAGGAAATCTGAGGGAAGAGAAGAAATACAGTGTTATTCACTGTTTGAGATCTTTAAAAGTTCTCTCAAAGACTTCTAGATATGCCAAGGGCATGACTTCTGCAAATAAATTTCTTAGGAGCTTAGAGAAAAGGACACTTTGAAGGACACTAAATTCTCCACGTGTTGCCCAGTCAAGCCCAAGGTTACTTGCTTCCTTGCCCTTGAGGCTTACCTTCTGGCTTTTCCCCCTGAACTTTGTTCTGCCTTTCTTTTTCACCTTTTGCACCACCATTCCATCTGTCTGCTCTGTCCTGCTCACCTGCTAGGATTTAGCTCAGGTGTCACCTCCAGCAGGATACCCTCCCTGACTCCTCCTCTTTCCCCCCAGTGGGAGCAGTTATTTCTAGGGATCTCTCAGTGCTTTCTGAAGGAGTTCCCATGGCCTTGCCTGCACTCTTTCCCAACACTTCAGCACCTCATGGAGTAGCTAGTACTTGGGGGATGGGACTGGCCTGGAAATGTGAGCATTCCATTATGAATGGCCTCTTCCCCCTTTTCTTTGCTCCCAACTAGGTTTTTAAAGAATGAATTATTCACTTCAAAATAGGTACTTGGCTTATTTCTATTTCTTTAATTGCTTTCCAAAAAAATATTCTCCTGTTTGCAGCTCCCCAAGGTAAATTGCAAAGTTCCCAGGCACATAAATATGTCCTTACAAACATAAATATGTTGGGAACTCGCTGAAAAGGGACTGGGTGAGCCCTGAGAGGAGAGGGTGGTGAACTTAGAACTTTCCTCTAAACTTAAAAAGGGATAAGGGGTTAATGTGGAAGAGTATCGGGAGGTGGTCTGGAGCTGACAGTAATTTCAGCTTTCAGCTCTAAATGATCTTCATATGTAGTATTAAAAATCTCCCTAGAAAGCCTCTCCCTAGAAAAATCAACAATTCCAAGCATATTTTGACAGTGATAAATCTTTATTTTTACTCCAGATTAGTTGCTCTGGTTTCTTATCCTCCCACTCTAAAAGTTGCAGATAAATATTCTTTCTACTCTCTTTTTCTGATACTTTCCCACCGGCTTTCGTGTTCATATGCTGGAGGTTTGTCGCGCTTTTCTGCCTGCACCTTTAACTTGCCAGCTCCTTGCCTTTGATTTTTCTTTTCTTTCTTTCTTTCTTTCTTTCTTTTTTTTTTTTTTTTTGAGAGTTTTATGCTTGTATATGGGACCTCTGCTGTTTAGCTAATTTCAAAGTGTTCTTTTCCCGTGTCCTTACAAACACACTTGCCTGTTTGTTGACTTTTTCCCTCAATCACACCACTTTGAGTACAGCTTGTTAAATATTTGAAGGGAGGCAGCTGGGGTACTCTGGAAGCCAACTGGAGTTGTTTTTTGTTTTTAATTCCTTTTCGTTTTTAGAAAATAATTTTCCTGAGGAACCAGAGATCACAACACTCAACAGTTTCTTTTCATTGGGGAGGGCGGTGTATCCCAGAGGAATAGAAGCCCTCCCTCTTCTCTGGCTGGCTTTTCTTCTGCCTCCCCCTGCCCCACCTCGTCAAGTTCCCACTCTGCGCGATTCAGTTTGTAGAATCCTCACACGAGGATTTTTCCTTCTCCGTTCCCACCTGAGGTCTTATATGGCCGGTGATCATGAGATGTCTAAAACTCAGGTTATTCATGGGATTCATAACAAAAAGGGTGTGTGGCAATATTAAAAAAAAGTCGCATACATGGTAGAGTGCACTATGGTGGCAAATTATTCTGAATTAAGCTTCTTGTTCTTTGTGGGGTCTCTGCGACCCCAAATCTATATTCTAAGTATAAAGTATACCTGGCTCTGATTCTGGGAGCACGTGTGCACCTGTGACTTGCCAATACCTAGGAGGGAAATGGTCTGTTTCTCCCTATGTGCACAAATCCTTGGGAGTAAGCTGCAGTCCATATGATTTGTGAATTGTGGTTTTGCAAAGTAGCTTAATGAATTTGTTCACTTAATTTTGATTGGATTACAATAAGACTGTCTTACAGTATTTGGCTGATGATTTTTGCCTTGGAGATTTTCTTTCTGGCATATTATGGGCTCCTGCTCTCAATCAAAAAAAAAAAAAAAGACCCTAAACTTGAAAGTATTTTTGTCGATATAAGAAATGTTCAGGGATGGTAGCCCAGAGATCTTGGTGGAATGTTGGTGGTTGATGAGTCAGTTCATTACTGAAGATCTGTCTAAAGTGAGATTTCTCCAAGAGCTGATGTTTTAGGCTTTGTGTAATCAATGTATTAGCTACACATGGTGACTATTGTTAAATTGAAAACGGTCTTTACTTTCTGATAGATTGTATTTTGAAAGCTGGAACTCATGTCTGTTCTGGACCAGAGGTAATGAAGTAAAAAAAGACTAACAAAATACTGCATTTTCTGCTAAGAACGTTTAGCCCAGTGTTTAACCTCAGCTTTCTACCTTAAAGATCTCCGTTAAGCGTAATGCTTCAGGAATGGTAAACTCATGGACCTTGGAGGTTTTAGGTTAACTTGTAGGTTAAGCAGAAATCTCTGCAGAGGACTAAAAAAAACATTCACCATTCCACTTTTCCAAACAGAATATATGGAGTCTGCTTGACTCTGTTTGATGGGTTAGGCTTGACTTTGATCTTTTTGAACATTAGTAATCATTGAATAACACTGTTAGTTTACGAGGTTAAAAAAAAAAACTGGGACCCAGGGGGAATCCTCTGAAAATCCTTTGCAAATATTTTAGCCCATAAAGAAAAAATTGCGTTCCAGGTATCTTGGCTCTCTGTAAGGGCAGGTTACAGGGAAGGCATTTGTGTTGGCCAAGGGTTTCAGTGGTGCACCTAGGTTCTGCATATTTGGGTTTTTTCGGTATCTCCCAGGGGTGTGGTGGACTGTTGAGGGTCTTGCCCAGAGGCCTTGGATTTAGATAGCGTGGCAACAAAAAATAAACACGTTTGCTAGGAGAGCATATAATTTAGAAGCAAACCCTGCTAACTGCCAAATTATATTTTTCACCTTTTAAACTGGTGGTTTCTCTCGAAGCATTGGACTTAACTAGAGAGGACCTGTGTGATCAATCACTCCCCCAGGGCTGCTCTGTTCCTGGAATGCCTCTCGTTCAAATAATAAAAATAATTGCCTGCTTCAGCCCACTGACTTTGGTGATTGTGACAGTGCCTGATGTAATTTATTGAGTGCCAAGTGTTTTTAATTGGTGTATAAAGCATGGAGTTCATACGGGACCACCTGCCATCGGAGTCTGGCGTCGAATGTGTGTCTTTCTGGTTCTTGTCTTTTCCTTCACCTTCCCTCCCTCTTCTCCCTCCTATTCTCCTGTGTAGCATTCTGAGATCATTTCTTTACAGGGAGGCCTTGGCAGTTTGCCTTGGGCAGCTTCTCCCTGGGAGGATCCCATGAAGAACCCACTGGTATGAGGTTAGTATTTGTCTCCCCCCCACCCCCCCTTGGAAAGCCGCTCCACTCTTCTTGCCTTCTGGAAGGGGGTGACCGAGTATGCAGGGCTGGTCCTACTGTGGCTGGGTGGGTTTGACTAGGCGTCCGCATAACAAAATGAAGTTCACCCACTCAGTAGAAACTGGTTTTCATTGACTTACTGCTCTGGGGGCTGGGGGAATGGGGGGGATGGGCATCCAGTGTACAGTGAGGCGTCTAGGATGGGATTAGTAATCACCTCTTGGATAAAGGAGTTTATGGCTTCTCATTGACATAAAAATCCCGCAGTAACTTTTCTTTCCTTGGGAGAGGCTGCTGGGTGTGCATAGTAAGATGACTTAACGAGCAATTGGAGAAATTTCGCTTCAGTCACTGGAGTAAGTACTAGAAAAAGCTTTTGGAGCCGTGACCAGTCCTTGCTTGGCATCTGGATTCAAGGGGAGGAAAAGAATAGACATCTAAGCTGCCGCGAGCTTAGTGGGCCATTGGTCTGTGGCCAGGACAGCAAACTTTTTTCCAGGTTCCCACTGGGGCATCCTGACCCTGGTTCCTTGTCACCCCAGAATGCTGCTATGGAGGTCTCCAGCTTGGGTGTGAGACTGAAGCTGAGGCACGTGTGTAGGAGGGGTGGTCTTGTGCACACTCCCCCTTTGCAGGGTCTTCAGCTGGAGAGCTGACCGAAAGCTGCTGCGGAGACTGGTGTGCTCTCTTTGCCTTTGGTTGCCTAAACAAGATTGTGATTGAATTTGAGCCTGATGGTTTGGATTTAAGATCTTAAACTGTTCTGAGTTTAAATTGCTAATATGCTTTATTTGCTTTATTTAGGGAGTTAAACAGATTCATCTTGGCAGAAGAGTTCAGAAACCTTTAAGAGTAGTGCTTAGATCATTCTCCTAAAAACATGACTTGATTCCAAGCATTTCAGTCTTTTTTTTTTTATGATTTTATTCATCTATTTGAGAGAGCAAGAGGGAGAGAGAACAAGAGCAGGGCAGGGGGGAGGGGGGAGGGGCAGAGGGACAAGCAGACTCATGGCCCACTGAGTGCGGAGCCACTGTGGGGTTTCCAGAGGCTCCAAGATGCCTGGCTCTGGAGGGCAGCCTGTGATGCCTCCTTTGCTGCAGACAGCTGCTGTGGGAGGCTGCTGGGTGCTCAGGTGCTCCTGACAAGGGAGGAGCAGCCAGCCCGGGCCCCGCCCTGCTCTTTCCCTCTTGGTCTCCCAGTGTCAGCTCCCAGGTAGCCTGTGTCCCCTCGGTGCTCCCCAGAGCATCATCACGGTGCTCTCACATCACAGTGCTTGAAAGCTGCTTTCTCCCAAGAACTGGCGGTTCCTGTTTGGAGTCGTCTTCTCCTTGAGGAGGTAAAAGTAACTTCAGTTACTTTCAATTCTTTCGAAATTGTACACCTATTTAGTAAGAAGTGTGGAGTCCCAACAGAGAGAGTGTATTTCTCCATAGGTTTTGACACAATGCATCTTGTATTTGGAGTTTATTCCTACAGTAGAAGTAGCAAAAGCAAGAACATTTCCTCCTGCAACTTTCTGATCAAAGTGCAGTGGTTCTGTGGCTTTTCTTGTCGTTCATAGACTGAAACATATTCACGGATTCTCTAACATCTGTACAGGGAAAGCCGAGATGACAATTGCTTCATAGGAATATTACGTAATAGGGTATTTACAAATTTGAGTCTGTAAAGCTTTGACTTCGGAAACTTTGTAAAGTGAGCTATTTGGCACACTTACAAAGTCCTCCTTAGTAGAGATGTCTGAATAATTGTGGAAGATGGAAATTATCAAGATTTGATCCCTTAAGTTAACAGCACTTATTTCCAACTAATTTGTACCCTAACAAAGAGCTAGCGCGAGCAAACCATTTTCAAAATATTGTCCATCTAGGAATGTCTGTATTGTTCATTCATGCAACTTGTTTGAAGTCTTCATAGCATGATTATGGAAATGCTTAGTTCATGTTGAAACAATTATTTCTCCTGTGTTGTTGGTGTGTTTGTTTTCTCAGGTGCCTTTTCCCAGCCTGGTTTTCACTTCTTTCCTGCTGACAAAGTAGATGAACATGTGGGGAGGCGGAGGATGGGGGTTACAAAAGTAATTCAAGTTGGTCTGCCCACTGGGGGCTGGAGGGACTTCCAAGCTTGCAGGGACAGCTGAGTGGAGGTGGACTCATTGGATCAGCCACAGAATCCTCAGTGATGTGACTGTGTGCCTTGCTTCTCCAACACCCTAAAGGATAGGGCATTACTTACCGGATCATTTCCCTTGGTTTGGTGCTGGTTGGTGGTGGGGGGAGAGAGGCAGAGAAGGGAGACAGATGGGCAGGAGGCAGGCGGAGTAGGAGGAGAGAGGGTCAGAGGAGAGCGCCTTGGGGCTGCCATACAGAGTGGGATTGAGAAGTACTGGGTTTCCTTTGTGTTTGGTAGTTTTAAGATTTAATTGTCTTAGACTAATTAAGAAACTGTATTGAAAACTGGTCTGTTTGTATTCTGTATGCCAGCGTGTATTTCCTAAGTATACCCTGTAGTTTTACTTTTAGTGCCCTTAAAGTTCATTTCTTATTTTTTTTTTTAAGATTTTATTTATTTATTTGACAGAGATCACAAGTAGGCGGAGAGGCAGGCAGAGAGAGGGGTGGGGGGGAAGCAGGCTCCCTGCCGAGCAGAGAGCCCCATGTGGGACTTGATCCCAGGACCCTGAGATCATGACTTGAGTGAAGGCAGAGGCTTTAACCCACTGACCCACCCAGGCGCGCCTAGTTCATTTCTTCTTGAACCAACTCCTGTTCCCCTTTCACCCTGTGAACAGTTCCTTATTGTCCTCTCCTCCGGTGTGATAATATTTTGCTTTATTTTTCTAAATCTTAAATTTACTTTTGAGTCAAGTGCCTGAAGGCTTGTGTGCGTGCGTGTGTCCTGCTTACTGCCTTTTGTGTTTCGGCTTGCCATCGTATTGCTTTCCACGTCGCAAAAAAATTTTTTAAGTTAATTTTCTAAGACTACAGTTCCGGTAACCCAAGAGCCTCCACTGGCACAGATGAAGAATAGAAAAACTAGGGCTAATAGGGACATAACCCCACCCCATAGCTCTCCCACTCAGCAAAAGCTTTCTAGTTGTTAAAATCGGGCTCCATTCTCTAAAAAGGGTGGCATACACCCTTGTGGAAAAGGAGAGGTGGGATTTTCATATTCAAGGCTTGTCACTGGTAGGGCATTGCACTGCTGTGTAAATTGGCTTTCATCAGAAATGAGTGTCTGAAAATGGGCCTTTCTGCCTTCCCCCTTCTGTTTCCTCCCTGATCAGCATGTTAGCGCATGTCTGAAGGAAACGAAAACACAGCCCCATTGGCCGAGTGGGGCAACTCTGTAAAGTTGGCGACTTCATGGAACTGATGCATGTTTCCTGTTAACGTCTTTGGGACTTGCAGAGAATGGTTAGTAACAGCCCCTTCCCTGCAAAATACCCATAAACTCTTTCTCCCAATCCCAGATATCCATTTAAAATGACTTAAAACAGTCTCAGTGGTTGCTTGAAACAAACCATTTGGATATTTTCTTACTAGGTGCCAGTCTAATTTTTCAAAAGTGGTAAAAGCCACAGCAAATGCAGCAATACTGCATCTTCACAGTGAGGTCTAAAAAGAAAAGCATGTTGAATTTAAGCAAATCTTTGAAAATGACTCCTTTGAAGTTATGAGCATTTCTAAGTAAAGATTATCCTACGAAGGGGTTATGTGTAGACCCAGCACAGCCCTCAGCAAGATCGCTAACCCTCCTGAAGAGGGTCTTTCTCGGCCTCTCCTTATCAAATGACGGCAGAAAGAGAGAATGTACGAGGCTTAAAATTTTAGTGTTTAACTTGGTGCCAAGGACTCCATATTTTGAGCTGGAAATTTTGGCTCAGCTGCAAGACAGGGGAAAAACTGATGGCTGGAACTGGAGTGCATGGGGCCTAGTGGACACGTGGGCAGTCGAGTTCTTATCCAGACTTGACCGCACTTCCGCAGGCATGGGAGTGAAGGCCAGGAGAATGGGCAGATGCGAGGAGCTTGTCAGGTTGGCTGGCCAGAGCACTTGGAAGTTGATAAAGCAGCTGAGTGTCTCATGTCTGTCTCTCTCCCCTGGTACCTCCCTGTTGAGTTGTCCTATCGGCCAAAGCACATTACTTCAGTAATATAAAAGATCATGTCCTGTCTGATTTGGTTGGAACCCAAGAGGCCACTGGTAAGGCTTGGCCCATCAGGCTGGGATGACAGTTGCATAGTACAATTTCCTTCTAAATTGGGGCTTCCCTTGGTTGAGATAAAAGTGATACTGGGTCATTCTGTTTGGTTGGTTTTCTTTCAGTTTCGAGACAGTGGCCTACAGCATTGTAAATGTATATCCCTTGTAAATAATCCCTTGACTTGACGTATGTTGTAAAGCGATTACCGCAGTAAGTTCGGTTAACATCAGTCCTCTCCTCTAAAGGTGTAACTTGTTTTTAATCAGTATTGAGAGCGACAGTCTGACTGAAAAATGAAAATATTTCGTAATTTTCAGGCATTGTCTACTATGTGTATAGGTCTGGAAAATTAAGTGCGGAGTAGCTGATAGAACAGAGTCCCGCATGAGCCTTCGGTGCCCTTGCTTCAGGAATGTGTGTGAAGACTGGCTGATGTGTGATTTGCCGGTTAGGCAAATAAACAACCATTTCCCTGGTCTGTTAAGATTTTTCTGAGGTGGAATTTGCTTAAGCAAATGCAGGACACGTGCCCATGGCCATTCAGTACAGCGTTGGCATAGTTCTACCCTTTTCTAGCTCCAGAGAGTTCTGTCATGAGCAGTGATGTCTAACTCTGTCCTGAACTTGCCATCCCCCATCAGTGGCCTTTGAGGTAAGAGGTATCTGTGGGCTCGTGAGCAGAACTTCACATATTGCTAGTGATCTGTGTTCTACCTTTAACGTTTTTGCTTATGCTTTAAATTCAAGTTTTCTTCAGGTAGCGAAGCGCTAAATTACCTATTTATAGATCTTGGGGTGAAATTGGGACGTGCTGCTTCTTAAGTGCTGGTATATCTGAGGGGTTTCATACCATCCAGGGCACTGCCTGAGAACATGTGGGGCTGATGGCAGGAATTTGCTCCCCTTTCCCAGTGATTATGCTCAGGTATTTCACAGTGAATTTTCAGAGTGTTAGGAGTTTAATGTCTGGAGGCGATAGCTCATCTAACTCTGAGCTTCTTAGTCAAAAGATCTTCGACTTCAGAAACACGTGGAGTATGTTTCATAGAGAGCCATTTCCTCCCAAATAGAAAAATGAAATTTCTCTTTTTCCTGAACACAATTCTTAGAAGAAAGGGTTATAATCAGAAATCCCAAGGTTATTAGAAACATACAGATCTAGAGCAGTGGCTCATTGAGGTACCTCAAGTTTTTTCTTTTTCTTTTTCTTTTTATAAGTGCCTTTTCTTTTCTTTTCTTTTTTTTTTTTTTTTTTTTTTTTTAGATTCTATTTATTTATCAGAGAGAGAGAGAGCACACAAGCAGGCAGAGGCAGAGAAAGTAGCAGGCTCCCTGCCAAGCAAGGAGCCCAATGTGGGACTCAGTCCCAGGACGCTGGGATCATGACCTGAGCTGAAGGCAGCGGCTTAACCAACTGAGCTACCCAGGCATCCCTACAAGTACCCTTTCTGAAGGCGGCTCAAACATTTCACTGTTGAAGATGTGGACATACAGCAGACCTGTGTGAAGGGGAAAGGGAAGCACTCAACAGTTTGCACCACATGAGGGGACTGCGAACACCCCATCCCTTCCCGCCTCTTTGCAGCGCACACCCACTTGGCAGGGGGCGGGCCAGCGTGAACTGTGTCCTGTGTGTCACCCGACTTACACTGGTCAGTGACGTCTCAGGCCCTGGCCATCTGGTGTAGGCTTATGTGTTCTTTCCCCCACCCTGAGTCTGTCACAGCATTCTGCGACCTTTAGAGACCATATCCTTGTTGGTATTTATATCTGTTTACTGGGGTTTTGTCCCCCCCTTACCATGTCTGTCTGTCTGTCTGTCTGTCTCTGTCTCCCCAGAATGCGAGCTCTGAGAAGCAGGAGGACCGTGTCACAGTAGGATCCTGTAGCTGGCAAGTGCCTGGAATATTGTCAGGGCTCATTAGAAATTCATTAAGGAATAAATGAGTAGATGAATCTTTCAGACCCTTCTCTTTGCACATGTATAAAGACATCATTGCATGTACATTGGTCCTTTACAAAATTCTCAGTTCTGTTTCTTTTTTATAGGTCAGTACGGATTTTTGTTTTGTTTTTATCTTAAATGAAGAGGTTGAGATTATAATGACATACTTTTATTTTTCTTAAGAATTTATTTGAGAGAGCGAGCACAAGCAGGTAGAGGGGCAAAGGGAGAAAGAGAAGCAGGCTTCGCTGAGCAGGGAGCCCAACGTGGGGCTTGATCCCAGCACCCTGAGATCATGACTGGAGCTGAAGGCAGATGCTTAACTTACTGAGCCACCCAGGCGTCCCCATAATGGCATACTTTTAAAAGAAACCCAAAGATTGACAGTTTTTAGTAAAAATAGGAGTACAGTCTTCCTCTTCTTAAATTAGATCTAGACTACTGCACTGCATTTAAAACTTTTTTAAAATGTGGGGCCAGATTTAGATAATTTTTTTTTGAACTGCAGCTCTCTGAATAATTTTAATCTTCTACAAAAACTGCAAAAATAGTACAGAGAGTTCTTGTGCATCCTTCACTTCCTCTAAGGCTATCATAACCATAGAATAATGACAGAAACCAGGAAATTAACACTGTTACGATACTAGGAAACCACAGACCTTAGATGCATTTCACTCTTTTTTCCGCTAGTGCTTCTTTTCCTTTCTAGGATCTAGCCCAGGATCTTGCATTACAGTAGCCATCTTGTTTCCTTGGTCTCCGTCAGTCAGTGACGGTTCCTCAACCTTTCATGACCATGACGCTTTTGAGGAGTACTGGTTGGAACTTTTGTACATTGTCTCTCAAGTTGGCTTGATCTGGTCAGTTCTTATGATGAGACCGAGGCTATGCAGGTGAGAAGTGCATGGAAGTGGTGGGCTCTCCTCAGGGTGGCATGTGTGAGGAGTATGCGTAGATGAAAGGTCTTCCCTTGATCAGTTGGCTAAGGCGATGCATCATTTCTCCTCTGTAACCTTACTTTTTCCTTTCTAATTTATAAACGTCTTCAGGGAGATCCTTTGGGACCAGTTTTTGTGTTGCTCTTGAAACTTCTGCTTGCTGATTTTGACCATCCATCAGTGGATCTAGCCTGCACCAGTTAGTGTACTGCTGTGAATCTGGCCCAAGGGCGATCTTGTATTTCCTTCATTCCTTTTACATTTCCTGATTGGAATTCTTCTGTGCAGAAGAGTTGTCCTCTCTTCGTTTTATGTATTTATCATTCATGCCAGAATGAATTGTGGATCTCTTTAGGAGTTATAATCCAAAAGTATTACTGGTTTTTTTGCTCAAATTATTCCAATTTTGGCCACTGGGAGCTCCTTCAGGTTGACTCCTGTGTCCTTTTGACATGCCCTGGCTTTGTCCAGCGATTTCTTGTTTTCTGACACCAGAGCTGTTTCAGGCTTACCTTGCATTTTTCTCTGCTGCATTACTGGAATCAACCACTTTTCCAAGGAGCCTTGTGTCCTTTTATCGGAGACTGATGATTAGAAACTAAGGTCTGGGTGTTAAGTGAGCTCAGTGGTAGTGGTCTATCTTTGCTCCCAGGCCCCCTCAATGGACCAAGCGAGGAAAACCCGGTGTATACTCACCTACACTTGCATCCGTGTAGCTATTTCTACTTCCGTGTAAATATATCAAGTGCTAGTTTGTACTGGCACCTGAGCCCAGTCCAGTACCACATCGTGTATTCTAGACTTGCCTCTTTTTTTTTTTTAAGATTTGTTTATTGCAGGGAGGGGGGAAGGGCAGAAGGAGGGAGAAACCTAAGCTGACTCTGGGCTGACTGCCGAGCCCAGAGCAGGGCTGGATCCTGGGAGCCTTAGATCACAGCTTGAGCTGAAACCAAGAGTCGGGTGCTTAACTGACGGCGCCACCAAGGCGCCCCAACTCCCCTCTAATTTCTAACTTCTTTCTTAGGTAATGAGAAACCCGGTTCCTGTTGTCTACTGAGTATCCAGACAGAGCTAGTAGAAGGCCTATTAGATTTGTGGCAAGGAATGGTCTCATGCTTGTGGGGGCTGGCGGGCACAGCTGGAATCCAGTGGACAGAAGCTGCTGTCCACAGACCTGGTTTCTTCAAGGAAGCCTTAGCTTTGCTCTTAAGGCCTTCCAGCTGATTGAATTAAGGCCCACACACTTACTTAGGATAATTGTCTTTACTTAAAATCACCCGAGTATGGACTTCATATCTTAAAAATACCTTCATAGTAATACCTACAGAAGCATGTGAGTAAGTGGGGATTGCAGCTTAGAAGAATTGATGTATAAATGTGACCATTGTACCTCCTAAGAGAAGCAGTAATAGAACTGCTAATTCATGCCTTCTAGAGAAACAGGTAAGGTTTGTACATTTTTAAGCACTGTTTTCTGTGTAAAATTTATAAGTGATGAATATAGACTAGTACTGTCAATGGAGATGGACAGTTGTCCCTGTTGCTGATAATCTTATCATCTTCCTCACTGGACCCCTAATCAGTCTTGCCCTGTGGCCCCAAACTTGGTATGATTTCTGGTACAGTGACTCACTGTTGAAGGAACAAAATGAGCAAGACAATCCATCCTAAGACTTCTTGATCACCAAATTTCTCCTTTGCTAGTGCTTCCATTAAACAAGAGGAATGAAGCCATAGCACCCAGCTTGGAAGGGACAGAAAGAGACCAAAAGATGGGTGTTTGGTTAAACTCTGGATTCCAAGGAAACGTTTGACAAACATTCTCTTTGCCTTGGGTTAATGCTGAAACAGTTCACAGAAAGCCTGAAATCCACCCCTTTCTCAGAATCCCTGCGGTCCCTTTTCCCATCCTTACCCCCCCTCCCCAGGTTCTGCTTGGTGAGTTTCTCTACCTTGCAGAAAAGGATACCTTCCCATTGTTTGAAGCTTTGAAATAGAGTAGTTCAGGGCATTAGCAAATAGTAGCAATTCACTTTTTTGCTGTTTTGGAGTCATACAAACTGTCATTTATTCAATCCTGTCTTTTGAGGGTTTCTCCTATGCCATGCATGTGGGCCGTAGAGAGGAAAAGATAAGGACTCTGCTGTGAAAGTATAAATGTGCTAGTGCTGCTTTTCTGACTTCAGTAATGCATGCTAGTGTTTCAAAAGGGAAAAAAAAATTATCTGGCATGCCCTGTGTTGACTTACATTACTGTTACAATGTTACTTAGGTATGTACAACTGTGTCCCTAGGAATACACCCTTTGTACTTCTATCTTCTATTGCCAATTTGTGATGCACTATAAAACTAGAGTCCCTGAAATCCAAATTAACTGTATTAATTTAACGTGACAGATGATATTGTTTTGCTAAAACAAAAGCACCATTTGCGATCCAAAATACCGCATTGACTCATAAGGGCCAAGGCTTTTGAGTTTGGCCTGCCTCTGCTGCCATGACATGACTCAGACTTCCCACCAGCAGTTTGCTCTTGGAACTGCAGAAGCCTTTGTTCTGGATTTCATTTGGCCTTCTGCTGACCCAGATGCCTCATCTGCATAGTAGGTCTGCCTCTGTTGGTTTCTTGTTCATGCCAGACAATTAAAGTGTTAATAGTTTGCTCCATCTTGATTCTAAATGCTGGACAAACTGGGATGCTGGAAAAAGAAAATAGAAAGCCCACTGCTTGATTTGGACCCCTAAGAATAGGTGTGTGAATCTCTGTTAGAGAAACCAGGTTCAGTAGAGAGAGCTGGGCAAGTGCAGTTACCATGTGATGAGTTGGTGCTGTACTGGGATCATGGGTGAGATGCCTGGGATGGTGGACAAGATGTTGGCATTTAGGGAGAAACTCGAAGGATGAGAAGGAGCTAGAGAACGAACAGTGTAGGGAAGGCCAGGGGAGCCTGTGGCATGGGTGGTTCAGTGCTGTCGGAAGGTGATGTCCTACAAAGAGGGACTTCTGGAGCTGATGGTAGCCTTTGAACACAGTACTTACATAATTCTGGTGTTAACATGTGGAGAAATAGTTCACTTGTTTTATAGAACACTCTAGGATTAAAGTCTTCATTTTTCTGTTGATGAGTAGTGTCTTTTTTATAGCTTGAGCTAGAATTTCTGTGCCATTCCATTTACCTTTTTCAGCATATGGCTCAGCAGTGCTGCAGGTTGATATATTCACTTACAGATTCATCACCACAGTCCAGTTGCAGAACATTTCCGGACCCCTGTAGTGTTCCCTCATGCCAGTGTAGTGAATTCTGCTCCCACCCCTAGCTCCAGGCAGCCACCAATCTGCTTTCTGTCTCTGTAATTTTGCCATTCCTAGAAATACCTATCAATAGGCTCATAGAGCATGGAGTCTCTTGTAGACACAGCCGGTTTCATTTTCTAGATGTTTTGGAGCTTCCCCCCTGTTGTGGTACATGTCAGAACTTCGTTCCTCTTCATGATGAAGTGACCTTCCATTGGATGGAGGTACCTCATCTTATCCATTCATCAGCAGATGGGCGGACCCTTGGATTGTTATTGATTTTTGGCTACTGTAAATAATGTGGTTATGGACCTTCCCTTACAAGTCTTTACATAGACCTAGGTTTTCATTTCCCTTAGGTGGATATTTAGGAGTGGAGTTACTGGATATAAGAAGTATATCTTTAACTTCTTTTTAAGAAAGTGCCAAGCTCTTTTTTCAGCGGGAGCATCTTACTGTGTATGGGCTTATCGGTGACAAGTGGTTATGTATATGGGGCGGAGGGAGGAGAGGACATGCCATCAGCCTGGTGGGATAGGTCGCTGCTGTCTCCTGCTAGATGTTCTGCATTCCTTCACCAGCACCAAGTTTGCAGGATGGCGTCTGGAGAGAATATTGCTTTCATTCTGTTCAGTGTTTTTCTCTTTATGGGCTCTGGTTTTATGTGAACTTTCTGTCTGACACGGAATCTGGGGGAAAACTACCCGTTTGATCTCCATCTGGGTTAAAACAACACCCTTCTGCCTGTCTGCCTTGCATTGGAATACTCTGGCCCAGCTTCTAGAGAGAAGCCAGCAATGTGGAGAAGGAGTGGGTATTTCAGTGTGTGGTTGGGGTGTGTGTTGAAAAGGAGAACTAGGGGCGCCTGGGTGGCTCAGTGGTTTGGGCTGCTGCCTTCGGCTCGGGTCATGATCTCAGGGTCCTGGGATCGAGCCCCGCATCGGGCTCCCTGCTCTGCGGGAAGCCTGCTTCTCTCTCTCTCTCTCTCTCTCTCTCTCTCTGCCTGCCTCTCTGCCTACTTGTGATCTCTGTCTGTCAAATAAATAAATAAAATCTTTAAAAAAAAAAAAAAGAAAGAAAAGGAGAACTAGAGTATCTTTTGGTCCTTACCACTGGAGTATTTTGACCGTGGCGTTATTAGTGTGACAGGTTATCTTGGAATCAGCTTAGGTACAAGACTGAATGTTTTATGTGTAAATAGCCTGGGAAGAGACAGGTTGAGGTTTAATGCTGTAATAGCATTCGATGCGAAGTACAGATTACCTCATACCTTTCGGTCACAACATGAATGCCTTGCCCAGATTGGTGCATCTCTTCCCCTTAAATCTGCCGCCTTTCCCTTGACTCCCTCTCTGTAATTGGCACCCCAAGCCATGATGCAAACCGGGACCTGGAAGTCAGCCCAGATGCTTCCCTCCTGCATCTCACGGGTCACTGAATTTCAAATTTTTCCTCTAATCGGGTTCCTCTTTGCTGCCCCGGCCAGGTCTGCTGCCTCCTGATTCCTTTCCTTTTCTCCCTCCCAGCCTGTCCTTTCCACATCCTGATGCTTCTGGAGGGATCTGTTAGCAATGCCAAGCAGTTTACATGACCCTGTTAGGATTTGTGTAAAAATGTGTGCGGTCCGTGTTGCCTCGAGGAGGAAGTGTAAAAGTTCTTTGGTGTGAACGGGCCTTCACGGTGCGGGCCCCATCTGCCTCCAGTCCCCCAAGTACAGCCTCCAGCCTCATGGGACTGCTCGGGGCTGCTCAGATGTCCCTCCTTCTCCGGAGCTTCCGGCTTTCACAGACCCTGCCCTGGTTGTCGGGGAGAACTGTTCTTTCCCACCCCGGTCTGCTCCGAACCCCAAAGTTCATCCCTCCAAGACTGCATGTAGGTGCCCAGGCTACCCCAAAGCTTCCTAGATACCTTACCTCCCCTTCCCCCAGCCTGCCCCACTCTTCCTGTTGCCTCCCTGCCCTTTTCATGCCTCTCTATGGGCCTTGGTCCAAGTACTGCAGTCGTGTGCCCGCTGCTCTGTCCTCTGGGCTGGGCTGTGTACTCCTTGGTAGCAGGGAGTTCTCTGCAGTTTGGGACCCTGGCTTCTAGACAGTGTGTGACACCAGAGGTGGACTTGGTGAGGTTTTGCAGGTATGGAGCTGAGGAGTCTGGGTGAAAGGTGGATGAAAGTAGACACTGTGGGAAGTGAGAAGCCATCTGTGAGTGCTGGGACAAGGCATGTTGGGTCACTCTGTGCCTCTCAGGGAGGTTTAGACCCAAACCCACCTGCTGACTGAAAGAGTTTCATAAGCGACACCATATCCTGTGGTTTCTAGAATCAGAATCCCTCATGCTCAGAAACTGTAGAATTATATTTCACCAAATCCTTTATACTAGGGCTTAAGTATCCCCCCTCCCTGTTAGCCTCAGTATGCATGGATCCTGCCACGAAGGTAAATAAACATTTAAACCAGAGCAGTTATCAAATTGAAAGAAGAGTTGTGAAGTTAGATGCCAAAAATGCATGAACCTATTAGGTAAGCTTTAAACCACATAGCTATGATTACTGATAAGCGAGGGCTTTGCGTATAAGGTACTTCTTTCCCGTTTAAATTTCTCTTCATGTGTAGTTCTGCTTCATCCTGGTTAGATATTCTGGACACTGCAGTTCATTCTTTATCCTTTTTTATTTCTACAACTTTCCAAGTGTAATCACACATGGAATCATGCTTTGTAAAATAACGCCCGCCCGAAGGAGCACTGGAGCCCATGAAGACAATGCCGTGAGGGGAGAAATGGAAGCATCCGGCTCCTCACCAAGTATTTCTCCATTCGGCTTCAGTAATTCCAGTTTCCTTGGAGATTGGAACCCACCTTTTACTTTTTCAACTATATCACAATGGTGAAAAATCTTTTTGTCCTTCTGCTAGATTAATTTTTTTACCCCACCTTCGAGAATCCTGTTGGCTCTGCTCATTTGCAGATTATATCATTTCTCATACCTTTGCAGCATCTGTGAATGAAGTGTTAAGATCTCTATTTAAAATACCATATACTTTATATTTCCCTTGGTTTAAGAGCTCACCTATCTTTCAGAGGATAATGCAAATATTTTGTTCTTTTTAAAGGACCCTTAATGTTTTTCCTCTCATGTGCAGAACACACATCTTTCCCCCAGGCCTTCTTCCTTTTTTGATGGTAGTGGTGGGAGACTTAACAGGTCCTGCTTTCCTATAACTTTCTGTGCTGACCCCAGCTTTGTTGTGGACAAGCGTAGTGGCCTTTCTAGCAGTGTGAGGTATGGATATTACCAATATTAAGAGGAAACTTTAGTAACTTAGATCTCTTGCTACCTTGCTTCTCAGGGCAGGTGTGAGGATAAATAGGGTAAAGTGCTTTGATCTTCTCAAACAAAAAAACCAGTCTGAGGAGGAAATGTTGTAGGGGATTATGTCACTGGCAAAAAGCACTATGGAACTGCCAAGTGTGTCTGGTGGTTGACTCTTGGATCCAGCATTCACTGCCAAAATGCCATCTTGAAGGTGATGGTTCCCCGTATATAACCAAAGTAAAGAAATGCACTTAAACAGAGTTTAAGAATGAAGTTGAATTTTAATGAATGCCCTTGTATGTGGATCTGGTGTAATCTTATCATGGAGCGCATTGTCCATTACTCTTTCAGGGTTTTTTTGTTGTTGTTTGGTTTTGTTTTTTTTGTTTTACCATTTTAAAATACCTTCAGTAGTCACTTCAACTTTTTCAGGTTAGCTTTTCTATTTGGCGCAATACTGAGGGGTAGAGTATTTGTTAATGAATTTGGGGGAGTATGATTTCACATTAATAAGAATATTTAAATATCCACTTATACATTTTGAGGTATTTACTGTACTTGGAAACTATCTTGACGACCTTTTACTTCCACAATTCTCAATCTCTAAAAGGCCATCAAGTAGGTAAGGGGGAAGTCTCAAAAGTGTTTGCTGGAGAAACTTGATATGGACACTGGGTGGACACAGGAAAGAAGCGCGGTTTAACTGACAGGAGACTTTCTGCAGAGACCTGGCCTCCGCTGGTGCCGCAGCCGGCAGCAGATGGCTGGCTGGCCTTCTGTCTCCAGGGCGGGCTGGCCTCTCGCCAGCAGGGAGAGGCTGGGCCAGGCGGTGCCCAAGGTTGCTTCAGACCTTGCAGAATCTGTGAGATTACTTTTTGAGCATTAAGAACTTAAGAAAACGAGGGTGGCAGGAGGCACCCTTGTCGTGTTGACAGCTGGAGCTGAGAATGGGTGAAATGAACTTGAATGGGGGTCGGTAGTGCCATGTGAGGCCTCTTGGTAACTCGGAGAGCAAGTGCAGGGGCTTCAGGGCCCAGGGCCCTTGCCTGTCAAGCCCCTCCTGTTCCACCCTGCCCTTGTCTTCCATCTACTGGAGAATTTGTACTTCCTACCCAATGCATTGCCTGATGGTTTCCTCTCCAGTGAACTCTTGTGAGCCTTGTTTGTATCTGCCTCCTACCGACTGGGCCCAGAGGCTCCACCTTCAGCTTTTCCTCAGCACTCCCCACAGTCCCATTCTAGAACCACGCTCTTCGTAGTAAATGGCGTGAGAACCGCACTTGCCTCAACATGTTGTGGGAACTTGACCAGACCTCAGCCGATGGAGCACACCTGTTTAGTAAGGACTTAATCAGAGTGTTGGGATTTTCACCGTGGCTCTGTCACCTCTCAGCTCTGGGATGGTGGGTGGGTGGCTCAGCCAGTGCCTCAGTTTCTCCTCTGTTGAAGGGGGTATTTACAAGCTCCCCTCCCCTGTAAGTTTATTAACATTAATTGAGTCAATACATATAAGGCACTTAAGATAGTGTCAAGTCAGCATTTCATAAGTTATAGCTCTTACCTGGATCAAAGCTGAGAACCAAGTTATTAAGAAACAAATTACTAGTAGAGTTTAGTTAAAATGGAGCAAGTTTGGGGCTAAGAAAAAAATGATACTTAAAGATACTTAAAAAATATTACCTAAAATAACCTAGCTGAATTCTAATAGATGTTTCCTCTCTTGAAATAGCCCAGCATCGTGCCATCCTAGGTGACTAGTGCACAGGGTCAGGAAGAAGCCAGGCTCCTTTTAGCACTCAGAATTGGTGTCACATAGTACAAGCTGTCCTATTTCCCGTCTGCGTTCTAGCCCTTAGGGAAGAGAACAGTCAGGAAAGTGGTCTCAACTGTAAAGAGGAGCTGGAACTTGGATACATCATTTAGGGTCTTATTGTCCCAAATAGTCACATGACCACGCTCAGCTCCAAGGGTAACTCAGGGGTTCTTGCCTTGCCACTGGATGGCTGTGAGACTCTGGGGAAGTTGCTTAACCTCTCTGTGCCTCTTCTGTGGTCTTTAAGACAGGAGTACCTGTGTCACCAGGTTGTGGCGAGGATTACATTAATACATGTGGAACATTCAGGACTGTACCTGGCACGATGGAAGTATTGTGTATACGGCAATGATTATGATTATTTTGCTAAAAGGAAGCAGGGAGGAGGAGTATGGAGGGATAGGAAAAACCAAAGACCGGGCTTCCTTGATGGCCTCCTTTTGGGAGGTTTCTGGGTAGCTGAGCTATATTGTGATTACTATAGGTCTCAGTAACCTGGAGCTTCCTGTCCTGCACAGGTCTTGTTTAGAGGCCAAAAGAGGTCTTTGGGTGAATCCCGAGAAAGGTTTGGGAGCTGTGTTTATGGTTTTGACCTCCCAGTTTTTCATTTTTAGTTCTTCCTTTACTGTAGCTTATCATTAATTGTCACGAGTATACCAAGGAAGTAAGTTAAGGAAGCCTTGCATTTATAACCATATATATTTTTAATATTTTAAAGTTTTTTTTTTTTTTTAAAGATTTTATTGGAGAGCACAAGCGGGGGGAGCAACAGAGGGAGAGGGAGAAGCAGACTCCCCGCTGAGCAGGGAGCCCGATTTGGGGCTCGATTCCCAGACCCCTCGATCATGACCTGAGCCAAAGGCAGCGGCTTAACTGATTGAGTCACCCAGGCGCCCCACATTTATAATCATATTCACTTACAGTTTTAACATTCAGTCTTCCGTATAGCAGGCGTAGTAGTAAAATAATGGCTATAAAGTGAAGCTTCCTATATTGAAATAGATTTCTAATTGATGTCAAGTAGGAAATGGGTGTTAATGGAAAGCAGTATGCCGTGCAGTGGCCTGTAACCCCTCTTCTTTTCTCTGAGCCGTCCCCTGTGTGGGTGGTGACCGCAAGCACCTACCTTGGCAGCTCCCAGACTTGAGAGCACCATTCCAGGAAATAGTTACACGTGTACCCTAACAGTGGGATGCCAGTCCAAGTAGACTGGGGAACTCTGGCTTGCTGTGTGTTCCACATGGAGACTCACGGGGCAGGTTAGTGGATGCAAAGCTCGGAGAGGGACGACATCAGAGAAGCCTGCTTCGTATTCTTGGGTTCATTTGGCAAACTCCTTTGAAAACGAACTTTTGGACTTCTTGGCCTGAGTAGTGCTGCTTTTAAGTATTCTGGAAGATCAGGGTCTGCATGTAGTGTGTTTGGGAATATGAAAAATCCTCCCGTCCCTCAAAGTTTCGTTTCATAAATAACCAGGCTCTAATTCTGGGAGTTCCCTGCAGTTCCTGCTCTTGCTTCTTATTGGTCAGGGTGTAAGTATCAAGCCTAATTCCTTGTTCATCTGCAGAGGAAGTAGCAGGAAGGTGGTCACACATGAGTGAAGGGAAGGGTTGTTGCCTGATAGTGGTGCTGAGCATTCTTTTAGGAGTTCGTTAATCCAGGATAGTTCAGATTTAAAATCTATGAAGGTCTATATCTGCAAGCCCTTGAGACTATTTTCGTACTCTAATGATAAATTATGTAAGGTAAAAATTTGAAGATTCTGCATAAAAGAATTAAGCACATATGTCACAATATCCGCAGTAGACCTAGAGAACTTAATTTCCTAAGAAATATAAGAATGATGGGTGCAAAGAGCTTTTTGTAAGGCTAATAGCTTCCCCAACTATGAAAAAGCCAAATTCTACTTGTGTGCCAAAGATAATCTGTGTGCCAGTGGTATTTGTGAATGTAGCCATTTAACAGTTCAAGCTTTCTTGTGGCCTTCTACTGAGTATAAATGTAAATCTTCCTGTCCTCAGAATTGACTTATTTCTTAAATTTTAAAATTTCTATGTCTTGTTTCACATCCAAATTGATCAGTACTGTGCCATTAGAAATAAAAAGGCGGCTACCTTACTTAATATATGCTTTTTAAAGTATATAATTCTGATTTTTAAAATATTGAACATAGATAGGTCTGAGACACAGAAAAATATAAAATTACATAATTGTAGGGGCGTCTGGGTAGCTCAGTGGCTTAAAGCCTCTGCCCTTGGCTCAGGTCATGGTCTCAGGGTCCTGGGATTGAGCCCCGTATCAGGCTCTCTGCTCAGCAGGGAGCCTGTTTCCCCCGCCCTCTCTCTCTCTCTGCCTGCCTCTGCCTACTTGTGATCACTCTGTCAAATAAATAAATAAAATATTTTTTTAATTACATAATTCTGTGTCTAGCCATAATCACTTAATATACTGGTGTATTTCAGTTTTTCCTATGAATATTAAATACTCTGACAATGTTAAAGGTACATTTTGTATTCTGGTTTTTATAATCCTTTTTCATTGCTATTAAACATTTGTGGTAAACACAGTTTTGTGTAGAATTACAGGATTGACTTAATCCATTATTTTTGAATGTTTAGGCTATTTGCAGTTTTTGCCATTATGAATAATGACATAATTAACATCTTTGTGCATAAAACTCTCATTTCAAAATAAAGTCCTGAGAATAGATCTCTCAAAATAGAACTACTAGGTATAAAAGTACTTAGGTACTTAGAAAAACCTCTTCAAGAAGGAAGATGGAGGGCGCCTGGGTGGCTCAGTGGGTTAAGCCGCTGCCTTCGGCTCAGGTCATGATCTCAGAGTCCTGGGATCGAGTCCCGCGTCGGGCTCTCTGCTCAGCAGGGAGCCTGCTTCTCTCTCTCTCTCTCTCTGCCTGCCTCTCCGTCTACTTGTGGTTTCTCTATGTCAAATTAATAAATAAAAAAAAAAAAAAAAAAAAAAGAAGGAAGATGGAGTTTGAGAATGTGTTCTACATGTTGCTAAGTTATTTTACAGAGATTATACCAGTTAACATTCTCTCCAGAGGTGTGTGAGAGTAAGGGGTCACTTTAATAGTTTGGTAATTTTATTGGCAAATAATAACCCTTAATTTGCATTTCTTTGATTACTGATGAGATTGAATATTTAAAAAGTGTTCACTAGCCATTTTTCATTTTTCTGAATTTTCTGTTCATGTTCTTTGTCTATTTTTCCATTGTATATTTATGGGGATGTCGGTTTTTTCTCCTTCTAAAAATATTTACTTATTAAGTTACTGTCATATTATTGCCAATATTTTTTCTAGCTTTGGATAAATAATCTTATAACTTTTGATATGCAGAAGTTCAGATTTTTACGTATTTAAGTGTACCAATCCTTTTCTTTGTAATTGTTTTCACTGTTTTTTGTTTGTTTTTTTGGATTAATTTGTTGGAAAAGAGAGTGAGAGATTGCAGCAGGGGGAGGTGGGGGACAGAGTCTGTGCTGAGCCCACTGACCCTTAGATCATGACCTGAGTAAAACCAGGTATCCCTCACTTAACTGACTGAGCCACCCAGGTGCCCACCACTGTGTTTAGAACATTGTTTTTCATATCCCTGAATCAGCGATCAGCTTTTTTTTCTTTAGTTTTGACTGCTGTTCACATTTATCTTATGTGTATTTCAGAATTTTGTGGTGGAAGTTAAGCTGCAGCTCTAAATGCTTTTTTTTTTTTTTTTCCTTTTAGTTAGTTGGTTTCCTTACACAATAGAATAATCAGATTTCTTTCCCATTGACTAGTGGTCCTTCTATTTACTACAGTCAAGGTTCTACTTCTGGAATATCTTTTCTGTTCTACTGGTTTTTGGTTTTTGTTCTCAAGTAATACCTTGTTTTAATTATTATAGGAATAATAGTTCTGTATCTTTTCCTATAGTTAATACCCCTTATTTCTAATTCAGTGTTTTTAATTAGGCAAGGACTTTTCCAACCGTGTTTAATAAAAATGGTCATAATAAGCATCCTTATTCCTGGTTTTTAATACGAATACTTTTACTGTTTTGCTTTAAGTAATTGTGGGAAGTAAATACCCTTCTGGGCTCTTAAAAACATGAATCTGGGCGAAAGCAGCTTATCAGATGCCCTTTGAATATCTGTATAAGTCTGAATTTGGAAGTTGTTTATAAAGCGAATTTTTATAAGTGAATCACACTTTGCGAGAACTTACATCGCACATTCCAAAGTATGTCCCTAGAGAAAATGTGTAGGCCTCAAGCAAAATACATTTTTTGGTGCCAGAATCTTTCCTTTCCCTCAAAGACAGTGGGACATTTTTTTTTTTTTTTTTAATTCCCACTTAGAAAAACCTCTTCAAGAAGGAAGATGGAGTTTGAGAATGTGTTCTTGATGCTGGCATTATTCTGAGGAACTCTTAGAAACAGTGTCCAAAAACATTAAATTCTGGACCTCCTGAGGGAGAATTTAAAGTATGATTCAGGATCCAGTACCAAATGGCTAGGTGCCTGGAAGATGCCTCTTGATCTGACTTGTTCTGTCTCTGTTCCAGCACCAGTCCAGTTGAACTTGCTGGGATGATAGCCCTTCCATCTTGTTTGGTAGCCACTGGCCACATGTCACTATTGGGCACTTGAAATGTGGCTGGCAGGAAAGACGGAATTTTTAATTTAAGTTCAGTTAAAATTTAAATAGTTGTATGTGGGGGCACAAGGTATTACTTGAGAACAAAAACCAAAAACCAGTGGAACAGAAAAGATATTCCAGTTGGTTAAGTGTCTGACTCTTGGTTTTGACTTAGGTCTTGATCTCAGGGTCTTGAGATCAAGCCCTACATTGGGCTTGGTGCTCCGTGGGGAGTCTGCTTGAGATTCCCTCCTTCTCCCTCCGCCCCTCCCCCAACCGCACCCCTGAGCACTCATTTGTTGTCTCTCTAAAATAAGAAAATAACTCAAAAAGGTTTTTATTTGATAGAGCACAAGCAGGAGGAGCAGAGGAGGGAGAAGCAGGTTCCCAGCTGAACAGGGAGCGCAATGCAGGGCTAGATCCCAGGACTCTGGGATCATGACCTGAGCTAAAGGCAGCCGCTTAACCAACTGAGCCACCCAGGTGCCCTGAAAATAAATAAATATTTTTTAAAAAGAGCCGCATGTGGTTAATGGCTACTATATTGGATAACACAGCTCTATACAATGAATCAGTATATATATCTTAGGTCATTCATACCTCTCAAACTGTGCCTCTCTCTCTGAATATGGCTGGAAATTTCCTAAGAGTCTTAAATGTCAAGAATTTATAAATTGGAAGATTTGGGAAGGAAATCTATAATGGTCTGATTTTTGAATTCTTGTTAAGGTACTCCCTGTATTCAGATGATATGCATGGCTGTTGACAACTCCTAGTATCCATTTGAAAAATAATGTGTTTGTGGTCATTGACAAATTAACATATTCATGATGAATGTGAAGGACTTTTTCCTTTTGCAGTTGCTGGGTTAATATTGCCAAACTGAAGCTCACTTGTAGATCATGTGCTTCTGTAGCACTGAAGGTTGGTTGTCACAAAAACCATTTACTACAGATGCTCAGAAAGAAACCCTCTTGTTAATTGACCTTCACCTACTACTTCTGTTACAAAATGTGGTTTTAGAGGTGCTTCCATTTCTTGAAATAAACTTGATTTTATATCTGTTCTAATATTTTCTAATCTTGTATTTCAACTATTATATGTAGGTCTTCTAGAAATAAAAGAATCTTTAGAAAAGGTTCATGAAAGGATGTGAATCCATGTAGCCTCCATATGCCTGATGTGAAGCCACCACTGGCTTTAAGCTTTGCAGCTAGCCAAATGCAGTATTTCCATTTGTTGTAAACACTTCCCTCCCCCCTCCCTGTTCTGTCATGGGTAATTGATTAAAGTGAATATATTTTATAACCATCTTGAACTTAGTTGTTACATGCAATATCAATTATATATCTCTTAATTCATTAGGGCATTGCCCAACAAGTTGTTTAAAAGTTGGGCTTGCTTGCTCTGACGCATCTATATTTCTAGGAATTTCTAAATTCCATGTGCGTATGCTAAAAGTTTAAAGTAAACATTAGTAAAGGTTACATTAGTGTGAGTCTTTTAGGAGAAATTTTGAAAAAGGAAAAGAGATTTGAAGTAATTATTTTAGTGGTTAGGAATAGTTATAACTTAATGAGAAAGAAGGGATTCCAATGCTAGTTTCAATTTCTGGCTTTAATTCTTTGGGCAAGTAATAAAATCTTTGCCTATCAAGTTCTTGATCTGAAATGCTCAGAGCTTTAGTATACATTAGATGGTGGGCCCAGTGTTAGTTTTAGATGCTCCCTTTTTTGGCAATCTTTGAAATACTCGCTTTTTAGAGGCCTTTTACTATGGTAGAACTTGTATATAAATATTTAAAAGGATCAGTGCTTTGCCAAATAGACATAAAAAATTAGGATCAGATTACTAAATTTGATTTTTAGAGACTAAGACCTTACATACACATATAACTTATTTGAGGGACCACAGCTTTTAACTGACATAATTTATTAAAAAGACCTACAGTTTGATATTTTGTCACCCTCTTTCAAAAGTATACATTTTTTAATGTCAGTTTTTTCTTAATTTAAAAGAGACATATTTGGAATTCTAATCTTTTTCCTTCTGAATAGAAGTCTTTATTAAAACTGTGTGTGTATATATATACATAACGTGTGTGTGTGTGTGTGCGCGCGTGCGCGTATGTGTGTAGGATGTTTTGTGTGTCTCTGGCCTAAAGTCTTTAGGTATGGAGGAAGCTACTTACATTAATTTGCTTTTGAAAGTCAAAGCTTCATTTCATTTTTGTCCCATAATGCTGAGTAACAACTCTGACTTTTAAAACAACAATGATTTATTCTTATGAGTCCGTGGATTGGTTAAGATGACTTTGCCTTAGGCAGTGATGCCGTGGCTTTCCTTCGTGTTGCCTGCATGTGGTTTGATCCCCTGCATTGTCTCTCCTTAGCAGACTGCTTGGGACACCCATCTTCCTGTGACCATGTCTGAGAGCCCAGAGGATGTACCCCACTGCCAAGTGCACCTCCAACCCCTGTTTGCATCACATTTGTGAACCTCCCTTTAGCCCAACCCAAAGTCCAGGACAAGGACTTTCACCGGAGTTAGAAAGTCATAGCTCAGGGGATGTCTTCAGGGAGGAATTAAGAACTGGGACCAGTGGCCTAGCCTACCACATACCGTTCATACACCTGATCCTTTTAACTTATGTGGTGAGAGGCTAAAATGAGCAAATGTCACAATGATGAAGAAGGAACATTGGGGATTTGATCTGTACTTAATGCAAGAATGAGATAAATCCTGATGTGGATTTTGAACTGTACAAATCTTGAACTATATCAAATCTTCTTCTTTTTTTTTTTTTTTTTTTTTGCCACACTTTAGTTTTTTTTTGTGATCTTTTTCTCTTTTAGGAACCAGGTTACTAAAGAGTAATACTTTAATTTTCACCTAATGTAAGCAAGAGATTCTCTGCCATAAAGCATCGAGATTAATACACGTTTAGTTGGAGATGTTTTGGACTGTTGGAGCCAATGGCAGAGTAAAAGAAATAGTTTTAGATGTTTTGAGGGTAACATAAATAGCTTTCTCTATTCTTGATTCTTTGCATATCTTTAAGTATTCAGTGAAAAATGCTCTGCTGTTGGCTCTCTAGCAATGCTTAAAAATCAAAGATTCAATCAAAGTAAAAGGTAGAAAAAGTAAAAAAAAAAGTTAAGTAAAAAATAAAAAGTAAAAGAAATTCCTGTGTGATTTAAGTGATGGTACCAATTTGAAATGAAAAAAGGAGAAGAAAGTCTTGATTCCCGCCAATGACTGAGTATTAGATGAGAATGATCTTTTCATAAACTGTCTTTGTTTTTAAGGTAGACTGGATTTGCTTTGCAGGGTTCCTTGGTTTCCTTTTGATCAGCATGGTTGGAGGACGAAGCACCTAGGGAGGGGTGACCCTCTCTGTAGGAACTGAGTAAATGTGAAAAGAAGGTCAGATGGTCCAGCAGTCAGTGTGGGTGTGGCACCAGTGAGGCTGGGTCCCTACCTCTCGGGAGCCCCTTTCCCAGCACACCACAGCAGAATGCAAACCTAGAACTTTCCGCTTTCCTCCTTGAGAGGGAGGGAGAGTACACTTCTGAGGAGTCCAGGAACTTGAGCCAAGTCCCCTCTGGAATGGGAGGGAGAACTGGGAGGGCTCCCTGGGTAAGGTCTGCCGCAGAGGGGCTGGAGAGGAGTGTGCCAGTGAACAAAGCCCAGAGGAACAGCCCAAGATCTCCTATTGTGGGGACAGTACTATGTTCCTGATATAAAAGACTTTGTAATAGTTCACCTTGGTAAATGTTTTGGTTTGGGGATGCTAAAAAAACAAAAACAAAACCCAAAAAACAAAACCTCAAGATAATAAAAAGGCAACCTGCAAACCTAAATGCCCTAAAGATCGGGGAGGCTTTTGGAAGGGGTTCATGTCTGTAAAAGCTGGTAGTTTATGGAACTGCCAGGACTTCACCTTCCTGAGCCAGGACCACAGTTTTAGCCAGTGAGACGCCTTCTGTGTCCATCCGTACTTGGAATGCTCCAAAGAGGCTTGGGAGTCTCTGAAATAGAATTTGTAATTTTGTGTTGCTCTCTCTGTAGCTGAAGAAATAGGCCCATCTTCGGTAGGCTCCCAGCCCTGGGTAGGAAGGAGTGGGAGCTAGAACTCCTGTCTCCCAGTCCCCGAACCACTAAGGTGGTAACTGTGTTACTGAGCCCCGCCTCAGTTTTAAGGTGCCATGTAGAGGGGAAGGGGCTTAAGCAAATGGGAAGGAAACTTATCGAAAAGCATCCAATCAAAATGGTGTAAGTTACAAAGGGAAGATTAAGCCCTTGAGGTTGCTTGGGTCTGGTAGAGCAGATAGCTCCTAGAGTTCCATGACTCCGATCCCACATTCTGGGTCCTGATTCGGAACCTAATGTTCTGGTTTGTTTTTTCCCGTTATGTTCTAACTCCCTTTCGTTGGTGCTTATCAGTATTTTTTTTTTTTTTTTTTTTTTTTATCATTTTGTTACCTTGGCTGCCGTCACTCAGGAGGCAAGAAGGGCTCTTGTGAGTATCCTTAGCCCCTGGCCCTAGGGCTTGATCCCCCACCCCCACCCCAGCCACCTCATGGGGGGGCATTCTTGAGTGAATGTATTGTTTTTATATTGATTGGACCTTGAGTAGCTACTTGAAGCAAGGACCATTTCCAACCAGAAATGGGACGTGGAGAATTCTCATTTTCAGGCTGAGCCCAGGACGATTTTCTGAATGAACATCATGATGTTTTAAAAAGCTGCAGCAGGTAATCACCAGAGGGGAGAGACTGTTCAGGTCCTGTCATAATTAGTTCTTTGGCCAGCAGTGCATGTCAGTTTACAGAACCCTACACCATGCAGCAGTGGTGTGAGACACAGAGGAATGGACATTGTTGGATCCCAGGCTTTGGATAGAATGCTCATTTGAGCAAGGCCAGGCCAGTTGCGTTCTGACAGTGAGCACTGAGTCGGGGCTGTAACAACGTCAGGCTGGTGTCCGGCACTTACGGGCTCACGTGCACGTTCTTGCACTTGCGCTAGCAAGTTCACTCTCCGGGTGAGCTGCTGTGTGCTGTGTCCGGGCAGGTGCCACATGGCAGGAGTTCATCAGCCTCTGTGCCCTGTCTGTACGTCTTGTTTGTCATGTCCCTGACCTGGTCATCTGCTGCATACAGTTTGTTTTGGTTTCAGGAGTTGTTTGTGATTTGTCTGCACCAGGGACAGAAATGCTGCTTTGGAGGGAGGACAGGATGTTCAGACTGCGGCGGGAAGCTGGGCTGCCTCTGAACCTGGTCTGCCTCTGAACCTGGTCTGGGATGCTGTATTCCACGTCCTCTTTCCCATGTCCATGTGGATGCAGCTGCAAGTTCAAGCTGCAGGATCAAATGTGTTGCCTCCCAAGTGGGACGGGGAGCCCCTGGCACACCTCTCTTGCTGTTTCCTGTAGAAAATTCTTTCTGTTAAGTGCATGTTTAGGTGGCAGGCATCTCCTTGAGAAGGTATCTTGGTGTTATATGCCAAGAAATGCCTTAACTTCAGAAATTGTCAGCGTCTACTGGAAAGCATGACATTTGGAGTCAGACAGAAGCAAGTGTGCATTAGGGTTCTGTCTGCCCTTTCCTAGCTCTGTGTGTCTGTGTGTGTATTTCAACCATTCAAGCCCGTTGCCTGTCCATGGAGAGTAGTAATGCCTCCCTCCTGGCTTTCCTTGTCCCGTGGTAATGCACAGAGAATGATGGTGAAAACATACATGAACTCCACAGTTGAAACCAGAAAAAGCCCTTGATTTGTGAGGTTTCTTGCACAGATTTTTTGTTGTCATTCACAGCATCCAAATACCTTTACTATTAATACCCACTATTTGCCCTGCATATAGGAAGAGTTAAATTTTCATTTCACACTTACTAAATACGTGGATTTTTTGGTTGTTGTTTGTTTTTTTGTTTTGTTTTATCTTAATGGGAAGCTTGAAAAGCGACGTGTGGGTTTGAACCCAAATACCCCTGTTCAGCTAAAACAGGTGGCGGCAACACTTGGAAATACTATTTCTACAAACTTACTGGCTGAAGATTTTGCCAGGTTGGGGGACATTCTTGGGTTCTTCCTTGGAATGGTGACTTTTTGCCTTTGTCGGGAAAATCACCTCTCTGGGCTCTCCTCCACTGTATAAATGATGGTCCTTCTCTCTTGTCAGCTTCCCTGGGTGGGTCTCCATGCCTGGGTGCCCACTATGCTTGGGTGCGGTGTTGGGTGCTGCGGTTGGACCAGACGGTCCCTGGGGGAAGCTAGGCTGGATGGGGAGGCAGGAGGTGGGAGTGGAAGAGCCTGTGATCACAGTCAGGAAGAGGTGACCATGCTTGATAGAGCACTTTTCCTGTGTGATCACCTATCCCCAACTTAGTGGTGTGAGACAGCGACCATTCTTCTTTATAGAACCACTGTGTGGGTCAGGAATTCAGGCCATGCTCAGCGGGGCTGTTTTTCTGCCCCGCATAGTATCATCATCACTTGGTCATAGTTAGCTGGGAGATAGGCTAGTCAGGAAAGTTCAAGACTGCTTCATTCATATGGCTGGTGCCTTAACTGGGTGCTCAGAAAGCTGAGCTCAGTGAGCCTGCTGACCGGAGTACCTAGATGTAGGTCCCCCAGCATGGTGGTGGCCCCAGGTCATTCCCATGGCTCTTAAAGGCTCACAAAAGACCCAGGCAGAAACTGTGAGGCTCTTTCAGACTTGGCTCAGAACGTCTCAGCATGTCACTTCCCTCCTTATCCTGTTGGTAAGCGAGGCCCTAAGGCCAGCCCAGCTGTAGGAGTTAGACTCCCCCTCCCCCACCTGGGAGAAGTCCTGGGCACCTGTGGTCCTCTCTGATCTGCCACACTGATCTGAGAGCCAATGGAAAACTTTCAGGGTGGGCTGGAGGTTGGACAGGTGATGGCAGGACCCGTGGCCAAATGTACTTTCTGGTTTGGGGCAAAGATCAGGTGATTGTGGTAGGAGTAGTCCGGGAGTCTCAGAAGCAGGACTGTGGGAGAGGGGCGCTCTGCGGCGGTTCTCGGTTGTGCGGGGAACAGGGAATGGGAGGGGAGGCTCAGAGGGACACGCAGGGTCAGGGGCTGGCTTGTGTTTCCTTGTTCACTCTGGAGATGGATGGGTCCCCAGTGACCCTGGTCTTTTCCAGATCATGGTAGGACATTTTGGTTCTATGAACTGGCCTTTTAACTGCGTAAACACTGTTAATTCCCTTGTCTTCAGTGATGACTTTCTCCTGTTCCTAGGCCTTCTGCCTGTGACTCGAAGGGGTTATTTCTTAAAATGGTTGCATTTTCTAGAGTCTGCCCTTGCCTTCTGGTCCTTGACTTATTCGTTCTACACTTTTTCGTGATTGCAGCTGCCACACTTGGGTGGAAGAGTCCTCCAGGTCTCTAAGTCCTCTCGCCTCCCAAGGGCTTTCCCTGGATATCCCTGGAATTCCTGTTCTGCTTCCTAATAATGCCATTCCCCACCCCCCACCACCCTACTGAGGCCAGAAGCCCGTAATGGGGGCCATTACACCTCTGCCCCTCCACCCTGTGCAGCCGAACAAGTCCCCAGGTGCTACTGATACTTGTCTTACGGCGCTCAGCCGTGGCTGCAGTGCGTTTCCCTGTGTGGCTGACGGATACACATGCCTGCAGCCCTGTGCCGGACTCCACACATGAAGCTCTAGAGACTTCGGTGCGCATGTTTGATAAAGCTTCCCCGGAGGTTCTGATGCTTACCTCGCACTGAAGACAACACTTAGGAACTTTTCAGCTGATCTTCACAGTCCTTTCCTCGCTGCTTTGGTCTAGGCTGTTAACTACTGGGACCAGTTACCATCGGCGTGGTGGTTCAAGACCACAGAATGGATTCTCACGGTTCTGGAGGCCTCCAGCCTGGAACCACAGTGCTGCCAAGGTCATGCTGTCTCGGGGGGCTCTGAGGGGCGGGGTCCTTGCTTGTCTCTTCCTGCTTCTGGAGGCTCCAGGCATTCCTTGGTTCACGATTGTCTGTTTGTAGTTTCTGCATCTCTGTTCACATGGTCCTGTGTGTCTCTTACAAAGATGCTTGTTACTGGATTTAGGGCCCTCCAGTAACCTAGGATGATCTCATCTCCTTGGTTTTAACTACATCTGCAAAGACCCTTTTCCCAAAGGATCCGGGACATGGATCCATCTATTTGGGGGACACCATTCAACCCACTACACTTGCCTGTGGTTCTGACCATCTTGACTCCAGGCTGCCAGTCGTCCGGCACCCTGCTGCCCCAGCCACTACCTTATGTCCAGTCGTGTTAGTCCTTTGCTTATATCTTACTGCTCCCCATTCTTCCAAAGAGCCACGCCCTCATGGAGCACCAGGCTCTCATTGTCACCTTACCCTCCACCGCTCTTCCATGGGCCTTGATGCTCTCACAGTACTGAATTACCCACACTCCTTGCCTTTGTACGTACTGTTGCCCTGCATTCCCATTTAGTCCGGTTCCTGTTTCTAGACCATTCACACACTGCCTCTTCCACGAAGCTCTCCCTGATGCCTCTTCCCACATGCTTTGTGCACTAATCCCATCTTGTTGCAGATCTTATCACACTTGTTCTTATACCTTTCTCTGCTCTTAGGTGGAGAGATCTGAAGACCGAAGCCGATATTCATCACTGTAGCTCTAGGACTTGGCATTTTCAATACTGAACGGCCATGTAGCTTCACCTAATTAGAAACTTGTCTCATCATAACACTGGTTTTTCCACCATCACCTTAATTATTTCTGGTACGATTGTTCCCCTATCATCATTTATCTGTATTGAGTGAGTAGGTAATCTGTCTGTAGACTGGCATAGTGCTGGCTTAACGCACAGCATCTGCTTCTATGCTCAGGTCTTTTTAAATGCTTCTGTAGAAGTTAAGGTGATCCTAGTTTTTGTGCCCCTCACTCCCTTTATAGTAGAGAGGACTTGGGGGTTGTAGGTAGCAGAGGCCAACTTGAGCTAGCCGAAACGAAAGATGTCATGAACAAGGGTCGGCGAACAACGGGCCCAACACAAGCCCTGAAGATCCTCTGTCTCTGGTCACTGCTCTCTGTTCGTCTGCTTCATTCCTCACTTCGCTGCCACTGCGTCACGTGACCGGTCGGGACATCCCCGCGGCTGGTGCACTTACATCGGACAGCTCTGGCCATCCACAGACCCTGGCTGGCTTTCTTTCTGTGCCAATTTTGAGTTTTCCACAATGAGCATGTCCTTGGCCAGTGTGTGCAGATGTCCACCCCCAGCCATTCAGCTACAGTGCGGTGGGGAGTGTGCTGACTGGGCCACTTCTCTCAGCCATGGTGCCTCACACACCTGAGGCCATTAAGAGATGGGTTCCTGAGAGGGTGTGCAGACGTGAGGGATCCCTAAAAGCATCCGACACCCTCTTGCTGTGTTAGATCTCAGCCAGCAGCGTGTAGTTGGAAGATGGGTCAGGGAGCTAGGGAGACCGGAGAGGCACAGGAAATGCTTCCAGATCTTGTCCCTTTGCCTCTGGGCCTCAGTGGGGAACACCATTCCTCTAAACTGTTGGGAGTCCTAACTTTAATTCATTTACATATGTTTCTCTTAATACAGAATGTTCATCTTGATTTAAGTGATCTGGAAATACAATAAAACAGAGTGGGTTTACGTTGGTGGTTTACTCCCAGATAGATTCATTATAGTAGCAATCACAAATCTGTGTAAGAAAATCGTGCATGTTTTGATCTTGCCTCACAAAGATGAGACTCCCAATAAATCATCTCTGTATTCTAGAGACACTTTTCTGTAGCTGATGTTCCTTTGTGATGGAAATGGAAACAGATTAAAAACACAGCAGGAATCACTTCAAGTGATAATTTAAGTCCATGGTCAAACTATAGCTACCAAATTATAAAACAAATTCTTTGTTTCCACTTTTATTGAGGAAAGTGCCCTCCTGGCCACCTTGTCCTGGGCATGGCTCAACTGGAGGCAAAGGCAAGACTTCCAAGTTGAACTTCTCTAGATAAGGGGGTGGAGAACAGTCCTGTCAGCTGGGCAACTGGAGACACTGGTCAGAGCATACACATACAGGGACCCATTAAAGCCAGAGTCAGAAATAGAATTGGAAAAAGAAATATGAAGTGTAGTCCTGCATTTCATTTATTTTTTATTTATTTTTTAAAAGATTTTATTTATTTGACAGAGATCACAAGTAGGAGAGAGGCAGACAGAGAGAGATGGGGGGAAGCAGGCTCCTTTCTGAGCAGAGAGCTCAACTCAGTCCCAGGACCCTGAGATCATGACCTGAGCCTAGGCAGAGGCTCAACCCACTGAGCCACTCAGATGTCCCCTGCATTTCTTTTAAATATGGATATTAGCTTAAGGTATTAATGTGGAGAATCTGCATAAAAATGTTGTTTTTCAGATGACTTTTTAAGTTGTTGGACAGTTTGGACTAAGATTCCTTCCCACCCCCCACTCCCACACACACTTCTGGGCCTCTTTATGGACAGCCTTCTTGTGAAGTCCTATTTTATGTTTAATTTTCACAAGGTGTTTTTGCTCACCTGACAGTTTAAAAGTTCAAATAGAAATGAGAGTGAATGTGGAGAGTTTAGAACTTTTAAGACTGCAAGTAACTAAATTTGGTTTTCTTACACATAAAGATCCTAAAGACATTAACATGATTTGGGAGTGAGAGATGAGGTTTAATTAGTATGCTATTTTCTAACTAGTTCATTTAAAAATATTTCTTGAGTGTTTCTCTGGGGTCCATTAGAACAACACTTGCTAAATTGAGCCGGCTCTAATACAGCCTCTGCAGAATTCTCATTTGCTTATTTATACTGTCTCTTTCCAAAAAGATTTGAAGAGTCTCACTTTATAGGATAGGAAACCTATAATTACTTTGTACATCACTCTTAAATTAAGTTTCTAGAAGTGATTTGAATTTCATTACAGCTGAAGTCTCCTTTGCAGCCCGTTCCTTCTGTGGGGTGTTTAGTGGGCGATTTTTTTCTTTTTCTTTTTTTTCTTTTCTTTCCTTTTCTTTTTTTTTTTTTTAAATTTTTGTGACCATCCCTGTCTTTTCTCTTATTCCATCTTTTTGTCTTAAAACTTTAAAAAAACCTACAAATAAATGAACTTTGGTTTTTGTTTATAGGTACAATGGTGCTTTACCTAATGGAGACCGAGGCCGGAGGAAAAGCAGATTTGCTCTCTATAAGCGGCCAAAAGCGAATGGAGTCAAACCCAGCACGGTCCACGTGATATCCACGCCGCAGGCATCCAAGGTAGGTGGCTCCTGCAGTATTGGGAAGGTCTTGGTGGGTGGTGACTCATGGTTGCGTCTTGTCTTGGCTGAGTTTTTTTGTTTTGTTTTGTCCCATTTGCTTTTCTTTTTTCTTTTGGTGGGACAGTTTCTCAGTCATGGAGGCCAGAAAGTTTGTTGTTGGGAAGGGCTGTCCTGTGCTTTGTATGTGAGCCACATCCCTGGCTTTGACCCACTAGATTCCCACCCCTAATTGCCACTGCTGTTGGGACAACCAAACAGGTCTCCAAACATGCCACATGGCCCCTGAGTGGTAGTCGGCAAATGGCCTCCCACCCCACCCGCTGCCATGGTGGACCGCTCATTGCTTGGGATATAGTGGGATCAACATATGTCAATTTAGAATAGTTGTAGTTGAAGGGTAAGTGATGTTCTGTATCCTAAAGAGTTTTTGCAGTAAGTCTTAGTAAAACCTCATTAAGATTTGTTATTTTCCTTCTATTTATTGAGTAGTCGTTTTCACATAATCTGCATCTACGTGGAATTGAATTTGGGTGATTACTAGAAAGACTGGAAGCAAACAGCTAAGTTGTGTAAGAAATGTACTATATCTCCTCTCATAGGTTTGAAACATATAAAATGTTAATTTTTAAGACTACTTTATTTTCTACTATGGAAATAGGGAGAAACCTGAGATCCATTCTGGTTGATATGTTCCATCTAACTTAGATAGGAAAACTTTCTAATTAAGTAAATTATTTAACTTGTAACATAGTTCCCTTTTCTATAAAAATTATATCCCCCTGAAATATTTCATGTGGTGCATTGGCTGTACATGTTTATCATAATGGGTTTGAACCATCTGGAACAAATAAGACTTGATTCCCATTTTTACTGAAAATCCATAGTTCAAAGGGAAATGAATAGCTTCAGGGAAGCATGTGTGGTATTTATGCTCTGTCCTAGAAACTGATCACCTTGGTTAATGTTTTTATTTTTTAAAAAAAGCTGCTGTTGTTGTTTCTGAAGCTGTGCCATGGAAAAAATTTCCTAGAATGTACCAGTTAAGATTATCTTGTATTAATGAGGGAATGGTTAGATCCAAAAATATCAAACACCAAGGAAACAGGAAAGATTAATATTTAGCAGCCAAGGTTTTGGCTAGAGAAAGGGAAATAAAGTTAAGTTCTAGGAAGGGAAGGACGTTGGATAAGGAAAACAAAGGAAATGAGCTTTACAAAGATTCTGAGAAAAGGGGAAGTGAAGTAACAGTCTTGGGAGGTTAAGGAAGTAGGAGAAATATTATAGTCGAAAAATATTTGGAGGATGCGAAGACAAAAGTGTTTAAGCATGTGATCAGTGCCAAAATGTTCTGATGCTGTAGACCCGGTCCTCATATTTGCCCGTGGATTGGCCTCGTCTTCCCTTCCTCTCGCTCTGTACCTTTATTTTCCTTAAGCTTAGATTTGATATTGATACAGTGGCTTCAGATATTTAAGAACATTTTTATAGAAATCTTTGAGTCCTCAGGCTTCGCGTTGTGATAAAACATGAAATACAGCTGGAATTTGAAATAGATCTTCCGGTAGCCACTCTCAAGATCAGTGGCTTTTCCCTTGTTTTTTTTACCCCCCTCCATCGACTCCAATTTTAGCTTTTTATAAAACTTTAACCTTTTATAGCTAGATTTTACCTAACATTTAAATAACTCTAAAACTTTTGGTCTCCATCTGTGTTTATGGTCTCCATTACTAGGAGTAGGGAAATTGGTCTTTGGTCTTGTAACCTGGGAAAAACCTATATTCTCGGGGCCTCGGTTTCCTCCTCTACAAAATGAATGAGTTGGCTGTGGACAGGAGCTATGCTGAATCCAGCAAGATACTTTGGTTATAAGCAACGCATGATTCTGGCTTGGGGGAAGAAAACCAAAAGGGGGAAATGGAGAAATTATTAAAGGCTAGAGGGCAGGAACAGCTCAGAGAGAACCAGACTATCAACAGGGGTTAATGTGGACATTCTTGAAAGGTGTTGGGAAGTGACTTGGCTCCAACTACCTTTCTGTCCCCTTTGAGATTTTTAATTGTGAGGAAAGGGACACTGCTAGGCCTGGCGGGGGTCAGCCAGCAGGGGTCAGGGCTGAGGGAGAGGAGTAGACCAGACACACTTACTGTGAGTGGATCAGCTCGTCCTTACTGCCTCGCCCTTCTGCATCTTACTCCTCCTGGTACCATGTGCATGGAGGGGCTCACGCGCAGGATTCCATCCCCCCTGAGCCCAGCCCCTTGGTCCTCACTCCTTCTGTTCCCACCCCTGATCAGCTGTGCCCTGCTCCCCCGGCTGCCACCTGCTCTGTTGACCCCTACTCAAAGTCTCTTAGACATTTAACCTTTCCTTCAAATGTTCCTCCTCCTGCCTCACCTGAACTGAATGTTGATTTTTTTTTTTCCCCACCAATAGTCTTTTTTCCTCTTCTCCTTCTCCCCCCCATCTTTCCAGTTTATGGAACTAGAAATGATTTCATTGTGTTTCCCTTTCAGTCTGTTCTTAATCCCTACATTATTGACATAAGTTGCCTCTTCCTCTGTGTCTCTGGGCCTCACCCACCTGCAGGCATCTTGTGCATATTTCGGTGACTGTGTACTTGGGCCCCTCTGTTTGCCCTAACTTGTGTTTTTAAACCATACATTGGCATCCTTGCTTGGGTGATAATTTGTTAACTCATCTAGTTTGACTCTCCCTTCACTTTTCCCACTTATATGGTGTAACTTAGAGTCCACTGTCACTTGAAAGTGACCATACTCTCCAGTAGATTCTACTTGTGTACGCACAGCTTTCTTGTTGAAAGACCTCCAGCCCTTCAGCCTGTCCTCGGCTCGGTTGTTAGCCCACTTGGGTTTTGCAGTCATGCGTTGACTTCACCCTGGACTCCCTTTCTCTGGTACCTGTGGGCACCCTTCTTCGTGAGTCTCTGCCTCTGGACCCGTCCCAGGGCCTGCTGGCCTGTTTTTACTTCTTTCTTGCACATCCCATTTCCTGTCAGAATGCCAGGGCATGTGGTATACTTGGCAAAAGCCGTTGGGCCTGCATCAGCCGTGGTTTGTCTGCTCTGAAATGTCTCGTTCTGCAGTACGGGTAATGAAAGGGTCCTCTTTGATTTTGACTTGCAGACAGGAGACCTAGAACGGCAGGTGTGGTTACCATGGTTAATCAGAAGGCCAAGTGCTGACATCCTGTGTTTCTTCTGTCTGCCCCACCACCTGGGGGCACACCAAGGTGTACCCCCTTGTGAATAGTAATGGTTGCTGGAAAATGGGGCCTCTTATTAGTCTTCGTGCATGCCCCTATTCACGCAAAGTCCTGTGTGGATGGCAAGGACGTGCTTGTTGGGCAATCTCGTTCGTATAATCTCTCCTCGTGTGTATATTTACTCTTGAGAGAGTAATACTCAGCTATTTCATTTCTTATGTAATTATTTAAAGAAAACCTAAAGTAAAACCTTGTTCTACTTCTGGCAGTTCTGTTACATGGGCATAGGGCGTTTAGCAATTTATTCACCGTTCGTCTATTCATGTACTTACGCAGCACGTTTTTGTGGCCCAGCGTGCGCTAGGATTAGTTCTGCTGCGATGTGCAGACCTTGTCTGCATGGAGCGAATTGTCTAGTGAGGAGGCACACATGCTTAGCTGCGTGTTGTGCAGGGCAGGAAATGATGACAGAGCTGTGAGAACAGGAGTAGGGCTTGGATGGGGTGGACAGGGCAGGACCTCTGAGGGCACGGGAGCTTCGAGGCGAGGGCTCAGGAGGAGTTAGCCAGGAGAGCAGAGCGATCTGGAACAGAGATTTGGGTTTTTTCTAAAAGGAAACATTGGAGGGTATTAAGTAGAGGACATGGCCTCATCAGACTGAGAATTTAAGTCCTTTTTTGTTTGGTCATTTCCTTTTAAGGCTGTGGGGCAACTGGTTTGCTCCTGACCAGTAAATAGGCCAGTGGTGGCGATGGTGACTATTTTGGTAGCACCATGGTTTAAATTTAGCCACGTCGCGAAGGAAAACTCTTGATCATCGTGTTCCCTTGTAGGCTGTGCTTTATTGAAATTTCCTTTTTTGGGCATTTTTATTTTTCAAAAGTGATGGACTATCCCTTTGTTCCAGTTGGCATATTTCAGAATGGAAAATTTCTGTGCTCTTGGAGTGACCATTGAGCAAGAAGTCAGAACCATTTCAAGTGACCATTGCAGCCAGGACCGTTCTTGAGCTGTTGGTGCTGCGACGGCTCTCCTGGTTGATACTGACACTCTTCTGTAGCAGTGAATGATATGGTAGTAACTCAGACGTGCTGATACAAACTGCAACGTAAACTCATTATTTCAAGCTAATTTTGTAGGCTGTAGCGGGGTCTGCTTTTGAAGCATTGTCTGTCTGTCCAGCCTGGGTCTTGGTGCAGTGGGAAGCCTGTCTCTGCTGCATGGTCATTCTGAAGCTGCAACCTTCTGTGCTTGAGGAATCCCCTGTTTATCATTATCCTCAGACTGTTCAATGCAGCTTTTAAATAGTTGTCTTGTTGTTGTTGTTGTTGTTTTACTTATAGAATGGAATCTATCTTGATGATTTTGACAAAATATAAACCCAAACAACCTAACTTTATGCCTCAAGGAGCTAGAAATGGGAGCAACAGACTAAGCCTGGAGGTAGGAGAAGGGAGGAAATAACAAAGGTCAGAGCAGGAGCTGATGGAGAGGAAAAAAGACATTAGAGAAGAGCAACGGAACTAAGAGCTGGTTTTTTGAAAATACAATGATGAATCTTTAGACTCACCAAGAAAACAGGACTCAAAATTAGACATTACAGTTGCTGCCACAGAAATAAGAAAGATCATACGAGATTACAGTGAACCATCCTATGCCAACAAATTGATCAATGCAGAAGAAATGGATAAATTCCTAGAAACATACAACCTACTGCGTCATGAGGAAATAGAAAATCTCGACAGACCAATTACTAATAAGGAGGTTATTTAGGGGTTTGACTGCTAATTAAAAGTACAGGACCAGAAGACTTCACTGGTGAAACCTCCCAAACATTTAAATAAGAAGTAATAGGAGTTCTCAAATTCTTCCAAAAATTGGAGAGGGACTACTTTGAAACTTTTTACAAGGCCAACATTACCCTGATACCAAAACCAGATAAGGACACTAGAAGAGAAGAAAATCGCCTGCCATTATCCCTGATTGATTGAATATAGATGTAAAAATTCTTAAAATACCAACAAACCAAATTCAACAGTACAATAAAAGGATCATACACCATGGTCAAGTGGAATTTATTCCTGGGATGCAAGAATGATTCAACATCTGCAAATCAGTGTAATAGACTACATTAACAATATGAGAGTAAGAGTCTTACAATCATCCCAATAGATAAGGAAAAACACCCAAATTCAACATCCATTTATGATTAAAAAATATTGAACAAATTGGGTACAGAAGAAATGTACCTCAACCTAATAAAAGCCATATGTGACAAGCCGACAGCTAATCTCGTAGTCAACGGTAAAAAAAACAAAAGCTTTTTCTCTAAGATCGGGAACAAGACCAGAATGCCCAGTCTGGCCACTTTTGTTTAGTATAGTACTAGAAGTCCTAGGCAGAGTAGTTAGGCAAGAAAAGGAGCTAGTCTTCCAAATTGGGAAGGAATAAGTAACATGGTTTATTTGCAGATGACATAATATTATGTATAGAAAACCCAGAAGACCGCACCAAAAAACTGTTAGACAAATTCAGTAAAGTTGCAAGATAGAAAATCAGTATACAATAATCAGTAACAAACTCAGACATTAAAACAATCTCATTTACAATTGCATCAGAAAGAATAAAATAGGAATAAGTTGAACCAGGGGGGTGAAAGATAGGTCCACTGAAAACTATACGATGTCGATGGAAGGAACTGAAGACACAAATAGATGGAAAGACCATGCTTCCAGCTCATGAGTATAAACAAACATGGATGTCCATTCTGCGCAAAGCGATCTATAGATTCAATGTGATACCTATGAAAATTCCAATGGTATTTTTCAGAGAAGTAGAATAAAGAGCCTGAAAGCATGTGTGGAACCACCCAAAAACCCAAATAGCCAAGCCAGTGTTGAAGCAGAACAACAAAGCTGGAGGCATTATGCTGTCTGATGTCTAACTGTATCACAAACTTAATAGTAATCAAAACAGGATGGTATTGCCATATAAACATACCCTCAGGTCAGTGGAACAGAATAGAGAGCCCAGAAATAACCCACGCATATATGGTCTATTTAATTACAAAGGAGCCCAGAATTATCAAAGGGGGAAAGACAGTCTCTTCAATAAATGGCATTGGAAAAACTGGACAGCCACATGCAAAAGAATGAAACTGGTCCCCTATCTAACACCATAGACAAAACAAAACAGCATAAAGTGGGTCAAAGACTTGAACACAAGACCTTAAACTATAAAACTCCTAGAATAAAATATAGGGAATAAAATCCTTAACATAGGTCTGGCAATGATTGATTTCTTGACACCAAAAGTGAAGGCAACGAAAGCAAAAATAAACAAGTGAAACCACACCAAACTAAAAAGCTTCTGCACAACAAAGGAAATGGTCAACAAGATGAAAAGGCAACTTCAAGAATAGGAGAAATAGGATTTTCAAATCCTATATTTGATAAGGAGTTAATATCCAAAATCTGTGAGGAACTCCTACAACTCAATACCAAAACCGTCTGATTTAAAAATGGGCAGAGGTTCTGAATGGACCCTTTTCCAAAGAAGACCTCCAGATGGCCAACAGGTATGTGAAAAGGTGCTCAGGGACCCTAATGATTAAGGAAATGCAAATCAAAACCACAATGAAACATCATCTCATGCCTGTTAAAATGGATGTCATCAAAAAGACAAGAGAGGTATTGGCAAAGATACGGAGAAAAGGAAATTCTCATGCACTGTTGGTGGGAATGTAAACTGGTGCAGCCACTGTGGGAAACCATATGCAAGGTCCTCAAACTAAACCTGGAACTGCTTTCTGATCTAGCAGTCCCGCTTTGACTATATATCCAAAGGAAATGAAAACTGCATCTCCAAGAGATACCCGCACTCCCATGTTCTTTGTAGCATTCTTTACAGTAGTCAAAGTATGGGATCAACCTAAATGTTTGTAGCAGTTTGAATGAATGGTTTATGAAAATGTGGGGCATAGTTGACCCTTGAACAACGTGGCTGTTAGGAGTACCAACCACCCGCCCCCCACCAGCCAAACAGTTAGAAATTTTCATAAAAGTTTGACTCCCTGTAACTTTACCAATAGCCTACCTTCACTGGAAGCCTTACTGATAAACAGTCATTTAACCCTAGGCTGTATGTTACATGTATTTTATACTGTATTTTTTAATTAACATATAATGTAGTATTTGCCCCAGGGGTACAGGTCTGTGTTAAAAGTAAACTGAGAAAATAGAAGGTTAAGAAAATCCTAAAGAAGAGAAACTACATTTAGAGTACTACCATATGAAAGCAATCTGTGTTAAGTGGACCCACATCGGTCAGACCTCTGTTGAAGGGCCAACTGTGTATGTCTATATAGTGTAATACTGTTTGGCCATGAGAAGAAACCTCCTGACATTTACAAAGACCTAGATGGACCTAGAGGGCATTATGTTAAGTGAAGTAAGTCAGACAGAAAGATAAATACTATCTTTTATATCTGGAATCTAAAAACCTGAAACCCTAGAAACAGACTGGAATGATGGTATCTATCTGGGCCCAAAGGGTTGAGGATAGGGGGAGATGCTGGTCAATGTATACAAACACTTAGAAACCTCCAGTTATCATTTGGATAATGTTTGGCGATCTCATGTACAGCATGCTTATCATTGTTAATAAAACTGTTTTATATACTTGAACGTGAGGAGTAGATCTGAAGTGTTCTCATCACAAAAAAGAAATGGTAATTATATGATATTATGGAGGCACCCACTAGGGATACAGTGGTAGTCATTTCACAGTACAGAAGTGGACCAAGTTAACATACTGTGTGCCTTAAACTTAATGTTATATGTCAAATATATCTCAAAGCTGGAACACCTATAAACCTAAGTTTCAAAAAAAAAGATTGAAATGACTTCCAAAAACACTTTAATCAAAGAGTTTTGTTAAAGCCAAGGAAAAAAGAAAAAAAGGTTACTTCAAATACCAACAACATACTGCATAGTTTAAAATAATTTTCCGATTTAGTATTTATTGAGATTTCAAAAAATAACTCTTATCTGAATGTAGTGTGGCAGTTTAGAGTTATGGTCTGGATTGTTGCAAAACATATTAGATGAGAGAACACCTTCTTGGAAAGCTTGTAAATCAGGGCAGTAAAATTTCAGTCCTTACTGACAAAGCTGCAACCATTTCACATAGAAGTGGTTTAACAATTTACTTAAAATACAATATTCAAGACTTTGAAGATAGCTGATGGTCTTTGATTGCATGGAGCTGGAAGGAACAAAGTCTCGAAATATATTAAACTTTACTGTCACTCAAGAAAAATGGTTCCAGTGAGATGGGCAGCTTGTGGCATTATTGATGCAAACTGAGTTTGGAAATCAAAGACCTGAATATTCACTTTAATAGAAACTGTGAGATGGCATTTAGATGATTAAATACTTAAGAGATTTGGCTTTATTACATTCAATTCTAACCATTCTTATTTCTTTGATTTTAGAAGAAAGAAATTTCAATTATTAAAATAGATAGATTTACTTGACAAATGGGTGGTAGCCTATATAAAACCAAATACAAAAAACCATAGAGAAATGGAGAATACTTGCGAAACAAATTTGAAATACAGCAGAATATTCCGAGAAAAACTATTAAGTTATCCAGCTAACATGAGAATTCTTATTTGATAACAAATCTGAAGAGTATAACTGACTTCCTTTTAATTAATTCATCTTTGGAATTTGATCATGATGCTGGTTTCAAAGCATGTGGATGGAAGGTGAATGAAATTTTATAAAAGTAAGCCAGATAATTGACTAGGACAGTCCAATAAGTGGCTTTCTTGGCTTAGGTGATGATAGAAATACTGAACATAAAAATTGTAATATTGGGGCTAAGAAAATATGGAATGAATGGGTACTTGTTCAACAGAAGGTAGTAGATTTACCAGGAGCAACATTATGTTAAAGGAAAGTCTCTGTAAGACTCCATTTACTCCTTGGCTTTCAGTTAAATGGGGGAAGTTATTGGAAGAGCTTCGTTTGTCATATGAAATCCTAGCTCAGACATTGCTTAGTTGTGACCCTTTACATCAAGTAAAGGATCACACCAGTAATATCTAACAATTAACAGATTACTTGGAAATATATTAGCATGATATGGTGGTTGATTGGTGCTCTGACTTGGATGGCTTGGGAACAGTTTTATACTATCTATAGTTCATACTATTCAGACCATGGAATGTTTCAAATTTTTTACTTTTATACTTACTATAATTCTGATTGTTAAATATTAGCACTCCTGACATGAATAATTTTTATAAATCTGTCTAGGTGATTTTCTCATTTTATGTTTTACATGTTAGGAGTTTTAACATCAAGAATTAGTTATTAACTACTCTATTTCTATATATTTTGGCTAACCAGTACTTGTCTGGTTTTCTAAGGTTTTTGATGGATTTGCCATTGCAAATAGCGTAAGTTTAGTAATTTGTGAGCTGTTCTTTACCCTTTTTTGGTTTAGCTTCGACACAAAGTAAATAGTAGCTTTTCTTATTTAAGTACACTTTTGGGGAGCCTGGGTGGCTCAGTGGGTTAAAGCCTCTGCCTTTGGCCCGGTCATGATCCCAGGTTCCTGGGATCGAGCCCCACATCGGGCTCTCTGCTCGACAGGGAGCCTGCTTCCTCCTCTCTCTCTGCCTGCCTCTCTGCCTACTTGTGATCTCTGTCTGTCAAATAAATAAATAAAATCTTTAAAAAATAACAAAAAAGTACACTTTTCCTTCAAAGCCCTTAAATGTTGACATCTCTCCTGTTGTCTTTAGGCTAGACAGTTTGACTTGTACTGATTGAAGATCTCAAACAGTAATTGTTTATCACCATTTCTCCATTTCAATTTGTGTGAGGCTTTAAGGTAGGTTGTGAGATATTTTATAGAATTCTTAAAACTAAATTTTGAGGTACGGTTCACAGCAAATAATCCCAGAAAGTTGAAGTAGATTTAGAATATCCCATTCGCCATTAACGTAGTTTGGCACTAACATTTTTGTTTTCTCTAATCCTTCTAACATATGTTTTCATTGGTTCAAGCACGAGTAATGAATGGAGTTTCTTGTGTGTGTACAAAATAATCACAAGGTCCTTGCTGCTGTCTTTCCTGTTCATTGATACTTACTCTAAATCTCTGCTCTGCGGAGTGGGCAGAAGAATTACTGTTTCCTCCCCAAAGGTATTTATGTCTTTTATGTACTTATGATATGGTTGGCAGCATAAGGCTCCCCCCTACCAAAGATGCTCATGCCTTATTGTCTGGGACCTGTCAACACATTATCTCACATAGTAGAGGGGACTTTGCAGATGGAGTTGAAGTTGTGGAACTAAACACAGGGGACTTACTTGGGTCCACCCCTACAGTTTACAATAATCTCAAGAGTCCTTAAAAATGGAAGAGGAAGGTGGAAAACTCACAGAAATGTGCAGGAGGAAGAGGCAGGGAAGTTTGAAGCATGAGCAGCACTCCACCTGCCTGTCCTTGCTCTGACGTTGGAGGCAGGGGCCGCCTCTAGAAGCTGAGGACCGCTCTGGCAGGCAGCAGCAAGGAAACAAAGACCTCTGCCCTATGGTCACATGGAACTCAGTTCTGCTAACAGCCTGAATGTCCTTAGAAACCACCTTACCTAGAACCTCAGAGAGGAATACGGCCCCGCTGTCCCCTTGATTTCAGTCTCCCGAGGCTTGGGCAGAGAATGCCTGTGGAGCCTCAGGTCTTCGAGATAACACATCTGTGTTTGGAGCTGCTGCGTTTTGTGATAATTTGTTACAGTAGCATGAGAAAACGTCTGTGTACTATTGTGGGAAATTGAATACAAAATACCTTGTGTTACTGAGCAGCCTTTGACCTTGTACTGGGGGAGATGAAAGGCTGGGGAAGCCATCACAGAACTGGCAGGCAGGAGAAGAGTTTGTGTTTCTTTTCTTTAGTTCTCTTGGATCCTGAGTGTCGGCGCAGCTTGTTGGAAAGCTCGACTCTGGCACTCACTAACTTAATTATCAATGTAAACATCTGCTTTACTGAGATATAATAATTTTACTATTGACTTGATTCACATATCAGTTGGAAAAATCATATTTAATTTGTGTTGTCCTTAAAGCACACTTTAATTAATGAGTTGCTTTTAAGATGTCCGTGTGGGAGAATACTTGTATTTATTCTTACATATGCCATTATGTAGACTTATTTGAATTATGCCTGGTTCACTTACATCCATCCTGTCTTTCCATGGAGGAAGAGCATCTTCTGCCTATAACATTCCTTTTTAAAAACATGGAATGTGAAAGTTGGAAGGAACCTTCTGTCCTCTGACTCCCTTTCACACGCAAGGTACTTGAAGTTTAGAGAAGCCCAGTAAGTAGTCCAAGGTCCCCCAGCCAGATGTGGTGCCCAAGGCCCGAGAATACCAGTCTGTAGCTGCAGGAACCAGGCAGAGTACTCTGAGGGACAGGAACCATGCTGGATATTCTGCTCCTGAGTCTCTTACCTTCCAGGATTGTGGCTTGGAAAGTCCATTTATTTCTGAACTAGGAATGCTGTAATGATGCAATAAATGAATATGGTATTTGTTAGTAAGAGTGGAAGTTGCTTTGGCAACATAAGGATTATCAGCACTGTTAGCACAAGCTGTCCAGTCTGGAATCCAGCTCTCCAGAGGAAGGCTTCTCTGCAAAGGGCACAGCCATGGAGGCTTGCATTTAGGAGCTGGTTTGTTTGAAGTGGTACTTAGAACAGGAAGTAGTAAAAGCAACATCAGAATAAATTCTGTGTGGCTGAAAAGAAGTCCTGACCTTGGAGGGCATGTCCCAGAGGTATCGTGGACTGTCTTCAGTTTGCTGGTGGGCTCTTTTGTTACACCTTTGCCTTTCACATTGAAGTGTGCTGTTGACCTTCTCTTTTGTGAAAAAGTGCTTCAGCCCTTTGAAGTCCCAGGCTGCTGCCTGATGCACGGAGAAACCTACTTGAAAGCCCTTTATTGATCACACCCATGTTGGGGGAGAGGCATGAATACATGGCTTCAGGGAACTTTGGGGTTTTTCTTACCAGAGTTGAGTTAATGGGAGCTTAGTGGAGTCCGGCCTCAGGAGCTCCTGATGAGTAAGCTCATTCAGGCTTCACTCTTTATCCTTATTTTGCTGTCAGGTGAGCCCTGTGGGACAGGCTCTGTCTTCTCTGTGCTGCAGCCTGACACAAATTAAATTCCCCGGGGGTGACCATGAATGTGCTCTAGCCGTGAACACGATACTCTTGCCACCCTCTAAAACATGGCCCAGATGACCTTTCCCCTGGGAACTCTGATACTCCTCACTCCTAGCCTCAGTGAAAAGTCCTTTTGTGGACTCCTAAAGTTAAAAAAAAAAAAATGTGTGTGTGTGTATATCTTCTACACTGGGCTAGAGTTGTCAGCCTATTGTCTTGTCATGCTGGAAAGCAAGTCCCTTGAAGGCAGGGGTCTGTTCTGTCTTCAGCCTGCCCAGCCCTGGTTGCTGAATGAGTGGCCAGGTGCTGCGGCCTGCCTTGGACATAGGGTGGGACAGCTGGTGGTTCTCATGGGTCAGTGTTCTACAGACCTGCAGGTACTTGCACGGGTCCATTTATATTTCAGGCACATTTAGTAAATTAACTCCGTTTTCAAATTTTCTCTATTATAAGTAATGTGATAACTTGCTCTACAAAACTTGTGTTAATTTCTCACCCATTTTTTCCTTCCCATCTCAGGAATCACCTATTTGAGAGTTTTAGGAAGAAAGGTTTTTTGGGTTTTTTTTTTAATTCCTTTTAAAAATTTTTTAAGTTCAGTTAGCCAACATACAGTACAACTTTTTATTTATTATTATTATTATGTTCAGTTAGCCAGCATATCCTAAGTTTTTATCGTAGTGCTCAGCGATTCATTAGTTGGTAATAACACCCAGTGCTTATCCCAACATGTGCCCTCCTTAATACCCATCACCCTGCTGCCCCATCCTCCCACCCCTGCCCTCTGTAATCCTTCAACATACGAATGGATAACGATGCGGTCCATATCTACAATGAAATATTACTCAGCCATCAGAATGGATGAATACCCACCGTTTTCATCAACATGGATGGAACCGGAGGGGATTATGTTAAGTGAAGTAAGTCAAGCAGAGAAAGACAATTCTCATATGATTTCACTCATGTGGAACATAAGTAATAGTGTGGGGGGACCACAGGGAAAGGGAGGAAAAACTAAATGGGAAAAAATCAGAGAAGAAGACTAACCATGAGAGAGACTGGTTTTTTGTTCGTTTGTTTTTATTTTTGTTTGTTTTTTAAAGTTGATTTATCTACTCATCTATGTACTCTCTACACCCAACATGAGGCTCGAACTCATGACCCTGAGATTAACAGTTGCTTGCTCCTCTAACCAAGCCAACCAGGTGCCCCATTAAAAAGTTTTATAAATCATGAGAAGGAGAATGGAATGAAAGGGTGGTCTTTGGAGTTTTGGCTTCCTGAATTCCTAGTTTCCCCCAGGAAACAGGCCAAGTGAGCCTGTAGACTCACTTGGGCAAAAGACTTTTACGTAGCTCACTTTCCAGTTTTTTATAAAACAGATTTATGTCCGTATGGGCCAAATTACCCTGCAGTAAAAACAACTCCTGAATCTCCATGGGTTTCTGGCAGCCCAGTGTACTTACTGTTCCTGTTTCATGGCCATTGTGGGTTAGCATGGGGGTGGGGTTCATCATGGGAATTCAATGATCCAGATAGAGGGTGTATCTTAACACCCTCTATTGTGGGGGGCCGGGGAACGTAAGGAAATACAGCTTTTAAAATTTCTGCTTGGAGGGGGCATATTTGGACTTTACTGGCTAAAGCAGTTCTTATGGCTGACTAAGTTCAAAGGTTGAGATGCATAAACCTTTTACAGAGAGAGTGAACGGTAGTGCAGTCTGCCTCCAGGCAGCCGCTCAGGAAGGGAAACACTTGGAATGGATCACATATAGCTGGTACGTGGTAGCGACTGATGAATGTGAGCTCATACTAGTGACTGGTTTCTTGGAAAGTGTTAATTGTCTGTTTTAAGAAGATATAAATGGGCTTAGGATAGGATGACACCTAGCATCTGGAGCAAATTATTAGCAATTTGATTATATATTTAAAAAAAAAACTTTAAAATGCACTGATTTAAAAAAAAAACAACTGTAGCTTCATGGTTTAAATACAGGTTTTCTCTGTAAACTTTACATTTTAAATTAATCATTTTCTTTAGATCCCAGCAACAAAGGTTTAATGATTTTTTTTTTAAATTGTGAACCCTGCTATCTCTGAAGATCCGTGTATTTCCTTACCAGAAAACATACTTAGAGCTGGAACATTTCGGTCAGCCATTCTTAGGTGAAAATGCATCGTCCTGGATCCATCCGGTTCCTCATACGACCTTCAGACTGCCAGCATTCGTTTCAGTCTTTCCTTTTCAAACAGAGTAGTAGTTCTGTATTTTTTCACTCTAGAGTTAAGCCTTTGTTTCACATGAATCATTTAGATTAGAAAACCCCTTTTAAGTCTTTCTGTAGTGCCTGGTTGACACTACCATGAATATCAGTTTAGATCAGTTCAGATTGCTTTGGGTAGTGTGGACATTTTAACAATATTCTTACAATCTGTGAGTGCAGACTTATCTTTTCATTTGTACCATCGTCATCACCGGTGTTTCCTAGTTTTTGGAGTACAGGTCCTTTACTTCTTTGGTCAAGCTGATTTGTATGTTTTCTTTCTGGAGCAACTGTAAATGGAATTCTTTGTTTCTCTCTGCTACTTTGTTACCAGGGTGGAAAAAGGCAACCACTTTCTGTGTTTCTGGTCCTTCATTCTTCCCACAGAATCAAATTGAACAGCGGTAAAAGGGAAAAGATTAAGAAGTTTATGAATACTGCTTTTGATTAGGGTTTCTTGACCTCAGCACTATTGACTGTTCCGTCGGATTAGTCTTTGTTGTGAGGCAGTGCTGTACATTGGAGAATGTTCAGCGCCATCCTTGGCCTCTCGCCACTTGATGCCAAAAGCGCCTCTACTCCCAGCTCTGACAGCCAGAACTGTCTCCAGACTTTGCTGAATGTTCTTTTGGAGCGAGGTATGACCCTAGTCTAGTCAGTGTGTCACCTGGTTCAGCATAGGCCTCTGGGTTTAGAGTCCTGTGGTTGATACCCCGGTTCTCTTTGGCCAAGTGACAACTACGCTGTCCCTCTGTTTTCTCATCTTGCAAGTGACAGAAAATAATACTGAACTCCTAGGTTGGAGTGAGTTAATGCATGTAAAGTTCTTAGCGTTGAGAATGACACCTGGTATTCTGTAAATGCTGAGTAAATGTTCACCGTGATTATTATGGTCACTGCTTATAAGAACATTAGGTATCCTATCACATCTTTCTCTTCTTTGCCTCCTTCTATTGCTTATTTTTTCATTGTGTCACAGAATGGAGACCTAAGGGGAAATCATAATCGAGTAAGGGTTTCAGCAAATTAATCCCCTTTTTAGAAGCTGTATCACTGCGTGCTGTGGCTGGCAGGCGGCGTGGCAGTGAAGTGATACCAGACTCTTCTGACCTCTCCCTTGCCTGCAGTGATTATGTGCTGCGTCGCAGAAACCGTTACTCAAAACTGGGCTTGGTTGAGGTGGAGGGGGATGCTTTGCACATTTACTGTCTTTGGCCTGGATTAAGAACTGCCCTACATTATGGTGTCTGTTCTAAGCCTCTCTCTTGCTTGGGTCAGGAGCGCAGTAAGACCTTCTGTCCCTGGGTTGGAGAGCAGTGGAAAGGCTTCCAGAGGGGTGCCTGGGTGGCTCAGTCTGTTAAGCATCTGCCTTCAGCTCAGGTCATGATCCTGGGGTTCTGGGATCAAGCCCCTCACTGGGCTCCCTGCTCAGTGAGGGGCGGAGGGAGTCGGCTTCTCCCTCTTCCTGCCCCCTCCCCCGCTTGTGCTCATGCTTTCTCTCCAATAAATCTTAAAAATAAAATAAAATAAAAATTTAAAAAATGCTTCCAGATAGAAGTATGGGCTGGAAGGAATGCAATTTTTTTTCCTGTTACCGCAGTTAGTTGAACCTCCCTCTGTCTTGAATTTCACCCATTATTTAATCTGACATGGACAAATTCATCTTGCCAAAGCCTTGACTGTGGTGGCAGTGGTTGCTAATTTCATAGAACTTAAAAAAAAAAAAAGTAGTGGAGGGGGCAAGGTATAGGGGCTTGTTTGGGGGGTGGGGAGCTGCAGAGATTTTGGGGGAGGAAAACATTTCTACATCCTGAGAATGGAAAAAGAAGGAGTTGCAAGCAAATCTGTAGTCATACATATTAAGAGGGGCTTGAAACAATTGAAACATACAAAATAGTTCCTTTGATGATATATGCAATTGAGTTATATGGTGGTTAGGTTTTTTAAAAAATCCATTCGTTAATCCCGTATATGTTGATGACAGATCTTCTTCTAACATCTTATTGAGTCTGAGTCTTAAAAATACACTTTTAGAGCGCCTGGGTGGCTCAATGGGTTGAGCCGCTGCCTTCGGCTCAGGTCATGATCTCAGGGTCCTGGGATCGAGTCCCGCATGGGGCTTTCTGCTCAGCAGGGAGCCTGCTTCTCTCTCTCTCTCTCTCTCTCTCTCTCTCTGCCTGCCTCTCCATCTACTTGTGATCTCTGTCAAAAAAATAAATAAAATCTTTAAAAAATATACACTTTTAATAAAGAATGGGAATTTTCAGAATTTAAAAAATTTTAAGTTTAAATTTTAACTTAAAATTTTTTTTTTAAACTTAAAACTTCCAGTTAATATATAATTTTAAGAGTCCAGTCAGCTTCCTTTTTTGTCAAAGGAGTCTATAATTTACCCCTGGTGATGATGCCATTTTGTAATAATTGTAGGAAAACTCTAGAGCCACCTGGTCAGTGTTCCTAATGGGAAAACTGAGGTCTAAGTTTGCTTGGTTAGCTTGAACCCAAGGTTCTTAAGTGTTAGATTTTTTTGTTGTTGTTGTTGTTGGATTCTTAATTCAGTTGGAGAAAGTAAGTCTTTTACCACCTTGTTCTTTTTTATTAAAGCAGTCATTGTTTCTGAAATTTGTGGACTCTTATGTGGTAAAAAAGCACTTAAAAATCCACAGCTGAGCATAAGATACTTTTATTGCATGAAATGTGGGGTACTGACTGAGTATTCCACCTGTGTAGTAGCATTTCCCAGTGGCTCTCTGCCCCTCCTTACTAGAACACCTCTGTTCCTGTCCTAAGCCTCTGCTTCTTGACCCGCTTCCCTCTGTCCCATTCACTTCTGAACTTCCTGTCTTTGGTTCTAGTCCATCACCACCTACCTTGTAGTCTAAATGAGAACCTGAGTATCATGACTAACTTTTCCTTCCACTGCTAGGACCTGGGCACCTACCCCTGCCACCCGTTCCCTCCCCCCACTTCCACCCTAACCTCTAGATCCTGCACGATGTATGTCTACAGTGGCCCCATGCTGCCTTCCTCCCCATCTCTGTAGTGAGTCCCTGGTGCTGATATTGACCATGATTCTTGAATGGATGGATGGATGAGGCCCTAACAGTTTTTCCTTTACTCCAGGCCGTGGACTCTTCATACCTCTTAGATGCCACTGATGTGTGAAAATGCTTTTCAGGTGATAGGAAGCGCCGTCCTTTTCATACGATAGTGTCTGCCCAGTGCCTCACTTCACCCAGCTGAAAGCTCCATCGTACACGGATAAGGCCCCATTTTCAGGGAATGGCTTGTGAAGTCATTCACAGCCTGGCCTCTGTGCCTTTCAAGCTTCCTTTTCTCCCCTGGCACCTCTTTTTGCCTCCTTGAAAAAGGAGTCAATGGAGAATGGTAAGGGATGAGTATGTTTAAGATTTTGGCCTTTATGTATGTGAAACTAAGGACTGCATGTTGGTCCGGCTGTCAGAATTCAGCTGCCAGTGGCAGAAAATTCGCATGGTCCTGCGCCTTGTGTGTGGTAACTACTGTAAGAAATGCAGGGAAATCCACTGCCCACTGATGATGGTGAAATCTGAAACTAGAAACTGGATGGGCATTCATTTAATGTTTTTCCTTGATGCAAGTTTATCCGGTTTTCAATAAAAAATTTTTAGGTACCCGTGCAGGCTCAAGGATGTGTGCAAGCCAGAGATAGTCTATAAAATGAATGCCATTCCTTTCTGGTAGTCCCTGTAACATGTCCTTATGAAAATACCCTTGTGACCACCCCAGTAAAAGGGGACCCCCTGCTAAAAATAAAATCTACCCTTTGCTAAGTCCTTGTGGTTCAATCTTCACCCTTTGTGTTTGCTTCTTACCATTTCACTGTTGTCTTGTTTTTAGTAGGATTTGAAGACCCCAACACTGCTCAGACCAGGAAAGAGCTCTGCTTTACCATCTGCATGTGGTGCTCTCCCGAGGTGCCATTTCTCTTTTATCGATGATGCTTTCTTGGCTCCTCCGTCCTCACCTCTCTCACAGCTGGTCCAAGGCTGAAGCCGTTTTTAACAACATCTGTTCACTAAGGCAGCTCTGAAGCTAGTTGGGCCTTTTAATGACCATAAAACAAAATTACTGTGTGAAAGACCTTTCAGCGATTTAGCTAAAGGCTTTTGAAGCAATGGAGACCTTTTCACTTACAAAAATTGGCACTAAAGAAACGTGTGGTGGAGATACCTTCCCTCTAAATGCCACCACCTTCTGTATTAAATTAATACAGACCACTTATCAGAGGGAACTCCCCCCACCTTCACTGTTTTAGTTTATATTCAACCATTTCTTAGATTTTAGAGTGGTTCCACAGAAATCTTTTGGTTATTTAAATATGAGTCAGACTCAGAATCATCCACAGATTCAATGCAATACCTATTAAAATTCCAATGGCATTTTCACAGAAATAGAATAAACCTAAAATTTTTATGGAACCACAAAAGACTCCACTAACCAAGGCAGTCTCGAGGAGGAAGAACAAAGCTGGAGGCATCATGCTTCCTGATGTCAAGCTATATTCCAAAGCTGTAGTAATCAAAACAGGATGGCATTGGCATAAAAGCAGATTCCTAGACCAGTGGAACAGAATAGAGAGCCCAAGAATAAACCCATGCATATGTTGTCCATTTATGGCAAAGGAGCCAAGAATAACAATAGAAAAAGATGTTCTGGTCGATAAATGGTGTTGGTAAAATTGGACCACCATATGCAGGACAACGAGACTGGACCACTATCTTAAACCACACACAAAGGATTAAAGACTTAAACGGAAGTCCTACAACCATAAAATTCCTAGAAGAAAACATGGGGGTAAGCTTCCTGACATCGGTCTTGGTGAGGATTTCCTGAATTTGACAGCAAAAGCAAAGGCAGCAAAAGGGAAATAAACAAGCGGGATTACATCCAACCAAAAAGCCTCTGTACAACAGAGGAAACCGTCAGCACAATGAAAAGGCAGCCTACAGAGTGGGAGAAAATATCTGCAAATTATTTCTGATAAGGTGTTAATATGTAAAATATGTAAAGAAGTCACACAACTCAATAGGAGAAAACAAGCAGATTTAAAAATGGGCAGAGAAACTGCATAGACACTTCTAAAGATCTCCAAATGAAAAGATGCTCAGCATCACCAGTCATCGGGGACATGCAAATCAAAACCACAGGGAGCTACCAACTTACACCTGTCAAGATGCCTATCCTCAGAAAGATAAGTGTTCACAAGGATGTGGAGAAAAGGGAACTCTTACGCACTGTTGGAAGAAATGTAAATGGTACAGCCACTATGGAAAATGATACGGAGGTTTCTCAAGGCTAAGACTAGAACTGCCATGCAATCTAGCAGTTACACTTGTGGGCGTGTATGCCAAAGAAGTGGAAACAGGAGGTTGAAGAGACACCTGCACTCCCATGTTCACTGAAACGCTATTCACAATAGCCAAGATACGGAAAGAACCATATCTGTCAGTGGAAGAGCCAATAAAAAAAATGCAGTGTACACACACACACACACACTAGAATATTACTCAGCCATGAGAAAGGACATCCTGCCATTTAGGACCACATGAATAGGCCTCGAGGACATTTATGCTACATGAAATAAGTCCAAAAGGCAGATAGCATATGGTCTAACTTATAGGTAGAATCCAAAAACACTGAACTCCTAGAAACAGAGACTAGAACAGTAGCTGCCAGCTGGAGGGTGACAGAAATGGGGAGATGTGAGTCAGAGGTACAAACGTCTGGTTGTAAGTGCTGGGGATGCACTGTACAGCATGGTGATTATCGTTAATAATACTGTATGGTGGAAAAAATACTGTATCATCTACTTGAAAGTTGCCAAAGGAATCAATCTTCTGTATTCCCACCCCCTACCCCAAAGTAATGGTAATGACCAGGCATGATGGAGGGCTGAGCTAAAGCTCTGGTGGTAATAATCCTTCTTGCAATATATGTGTGTCAGAGCAACGTGTTGTACATCTTACACGACGTTACGGTTATGTCAGTCATACCTCAGTGAAGCCAGGAAGTATGCGAATCACCTGTCACAAAGCTGCGTCTGTCCAGCGGGCAGCGTGGGACACCGTTCTCAGAGGCTGACGAGCGATGGCGGCTGCACTTCGCTCATGTAAGCTGTCCAGCGGGATGGGAATGGACTCCCCCCACAGGAGAGCACCATTTCCACCAGGTATATTCCCAGCTGACAGAATAGACCGTCTGACTCCAAAATGTCAATCTAGGATTACTGGGGTGGGAGTGGTTGGAGAGTCTGATAGAACTAGGCATTTATCCACCTTAACAGATAAGAGGATATCACAGTGCTTCAGATATTAGCTGTGGTTTTTAAATACAATTTCCAGGATTTTAGAGGTTCTGTAAATAGAATTAATGCCAAGTGAATTTAAAAGCCAGAGAGAAGCAAGATATTCCTTAGCAGTCCTTTCCCTCCTTAAAGTAACCAGACCTTTCCTTCCTAAAGCATTTTTGTGGGGAGGTGCAAATTGTAAACCCCGAAACTAATGTGTTTGGCATTGATTTCTGAAGGACACTCTTCTCAGTCTGTATTTATGGAGGAATTTGAGCCATAGGAAAAAAAAACTTCAGCCCTTGGTATTGTGCTTGTGGTGATGGGACCATGATTATGTCACTGTCCCTGGGTTGGTAAACTTTGCTTTGGAAATTGCAGGATCCCTGCAACTTCAAAGTCTGTGTGGATTCCTCGCAGCTGTGGCTGTAGGAAACCATCTTCTCCTCTGTGCTCCCTGCACTGCCCCCACCCCGCCCCCGCCCATCCCTTCCTATAACCAGAGCTGGCTGGAGCACTGTGCAGAGTGTGGAGGCTACCGCCCGTCTGAAAAGGGACCAGTAGAACCATTTTTTAAAATCATTGTTCTCAATCTTTGAAAGTATTTTTCATTTTTATTTCTAAAATGTCAGGTAATTTTTTGCCTGTCTGATGAATGAAGGCTGGAATTTCTGTTCATTTCCTGGCATTTGTTTAATCTCTAACGCTTTGATTCCTTGCCTATTTTTAAATTGTATTGTTTGGCTTTTTTATGTATGTGATATATCTAACAAAGAGGTCTTATAAATTTTATCTTTTGACTCTGTTCACCCTATTCGAGGTTTTTTTTTTTTTTAACCTCGATGTAATCATATGTGGAATTGTTTCACTTATGATTTATGTTTCCTGTTTTGCTAAAGAAGTACTCTATCTGGGGTGCCTGGGTGGCTTAGTCACTTAAGTGTCTGCCTCCATCCCAGGTCATGATCCCACCAGGATCCTAAGATCTAGTCCCTCATCAGCTTCCTTACTCAGCAGGGAGCCTGCTTCTCCATCTCCCTCTGCCTGGTGTTCCCCCTGCTTGTGCACTCTTCTGTCTCAAATGAATAAAATCTTTTAAAAAAAATATCCTATCCCAAGGTTTACATATCTTACACTTTGTGCAAATGCTTTTTTTACTTTTTATATTTAGATTTTTCGTCCATTTGAATTTTATTTTATTTATTTTATTTTTTATTTTTTATAAACATATATTTTTATCCCCAGGGGTACAGGTCTGTGAATCCACCAGGTTTACACAATTCACAGCACTCACCAAAGCACATACCCTCCCCAGTGTCCATAATGCCACTCCCTTCTCCCAACCCACCTCCCCCCAGCAACCCTCAGTTTGTTTTGTGAGATTAAGAGTCACTTATGGTTTGTCTCCCTCCCAATCCCATCTTGTTTCATTTAATCTTCTTCTACCCACGTAAGCCCCCATGTTGCATCACCACTTCCTCATATCAGGGAGATCATATGATAGTTGTCTTTCTCTGCTTGACTTATTTCGCTAAGCATGATATGCTCTAGTTCCATCCATGTTGTTGCAAATGGCAAGATTTCATTTCTTTTGATGGCTTCATAGTATTCCATTGTGTATATATACCACATCTTCTTGATCCATTCATCTGTTGATGGACATCTAGGTTATTTCCATAGTTTGGCTATTGTGGACCTGGGGCACGTGCACCCGAATATTTATAGCAGCATTTGAATTTTATTTTTAAAAGAATATCAGTTGAGCATTTCCTTAATGCCAGGCACTGAGCTCCGTACTGATGAGTAAAATTTGATTCCTTTGCTAACGGAGCTCATACTGGCAAGCAGTGAATAAGTTACCAAACAAATATATAATATTCATCCAGAGCTGCCAGGGAAGCAGTAATGGAGAATACTGTGTGGTCCAGGGACACAAACACAAGTTAGGCTAAATTATGAAGGGATACACTGAAGTTAGCTTTGCGGGGGATGGGGGAGGGTTTGGGGGTGGGAGAGTGGACTATAACTGGCAGGATATTCCAAAACCCTGAGACAGATTTGAAGATTGGTAAGTGCAGAGAGGGAGCCTGGGATGAGATGAGGTCCAGAAGTAATGGATCCTTCGTGTCTTGGTAAGGGGCCTTGTTTTTAATCTAGATGTAGTAGGAAGCTTTTGGGGCTGGGGGTTAGGGAGGGATTATGAAGAAAGAGCATGTTTGGGCTTTGATGTGGAGCATAGTATGGAAGCAGAGAAACGAGATAGACTACTCTAATAGGCTAGATGAGAGATGAGTGGCTTAGACTGCCATGATAGTTAATTTTGCATGTCAGCTTGGCTCTGGGGCCCAGATACCTGGTCACACATTTAGAGTAATACTGTTCTTTGAGGGCATTTTTGGAGATTAACATTTTAATCCGCAGACTCTAACAGATTACCCTGTATAATACTGGTGGGCCTCATCTAATCAATTGAAGGTCTGGATAGAGCGAAAGACTGGCCTTCTTGAACAAGAGGGAATTCTGCAGTAGCTAAGTAGACAGCTTCAGACCTGAACTGTAGCATGAGCTTTTCCCTGGTCTCTGATTTGTAGGCTCACCCTGCAGATTCTGGACAGGCCAGCCTCTGTATATAACAGAGCTCTGTATATAACATGAGCTAATTCCTTGAAACACAAAAACAAAAAGCCAAAACTTTCTGTATATATTTACCCATACTCATTCTGGTTCACTTTGTCTGGACAACCCTGACTAATGCAGCAGAGGTGGTAACAATGGAAATACAGAGAAGTGAGCACATTTTGGGGAGGAAACAGTAGGACTCACTGAGAGGAACAAATTGTAACTGAGTGGATGGGTGATGGAAATAAAGGTAACAGAAAAGAGCCAAGACAGGGAGAAATTCAGGAGTTTGGTTTGGTATCTGTTTAATTTGAGGTGCCACTGAGCTATGAGTGGAAGGATTCAGAATCCAAATTGGAGGTAGGATTCTGGAACTCAGCAGTATAGAGAGGGGCAGAAGATACAGGGCCAAGCACTAGAGAATGCCACCTTCAGAAACAGACTAACAGGGAGTGACCAGAAACCTAGGAGGACCAAGAGCTTGAAAGAAAGTAGCTGACATCAGATGCTGCTGCATGGTTCCAGAAGATGAAGATTAAGGAGAAGTGACTGTTAGGTTTGACAGATTGCTGTTTGGTGGTTCTTTGACTAAAGGAAAGTTGATGGAGCAGTGGGAGCAAAGTCAGGAATGGAATGGGCTGAGTGAAATGGAGTACAAAAAGGGAAGAACATACCTGTGGCTACTCTTTGGCTGTGCAGCGAGAGGGAACAGCAAAACTGGGGGAGGAATAGTCGAGAATTTGGGCTCAAAGGAATTTCACTTTTACTCTTTAACTATAGAGAATAGGAGGACATGTTCATGTGCTGATGGGTGATGATCCAGGAGCATGGAAGATTGAAGATGAGAACAGAGAAGGTGTGTCACTGAAGGAACAGGTCCTTGGGCAAGCAGTCATATTTGTTGCTGGGGAGGACAAAGGAGCTCCATGTCATGGATTTTGTGCTCCTATAAAAGGGAATGGGGAAGGAGGGTATGGGAAGACAGAGGTAGGAGGTAGAGTGGAGAAGAAATATAGGCAAGAAACAGAATAATTCTGTCCTTGACAGGACAGAAGGAATGGTTTTTACAGGAGTGATAAAAGTGATGGATGAAATTTCAGTTTGCTTTAAAGTGTAGATAACTGCTAACATCTAAGAACTGTGCTGAAGAGATATGATTAGATCACATGTATGGTGTGAGGTTAGGGGTCTACCTGCTCTACTTCCAGGAGAAGCACTTGTGCCCCAAGCCTTTATTGAATAGTCTATCCTTTCTTCACTGACTTTACTTGCCATTGTTCCTATATACTGACTTTCTATATAATCCTAGGAGCCCTTTCTGGCTGTCTGTTCTGTTCTTCAGATCTCTTCACCTCTTGCTGTGTAGACACGCACTGTTTTAACTATGGGGCAGAGCAGGATCAGGGTCCTTTGGCACCACATACAGCAGTTTCTCCAAACCTACCACCTGGAATGGAGTTGCTTGGTAAGACAGAAGTTCATCCTCTGTATCACCAACTATTTCTAATTGTTCTTTAAAATGGTTATAGCATTTTGTACTCCCATCTATGAGATCGGTTTCTATTTCTTTACCTTCTCACAAATACTTGGTGTTACCAGACTTCTGTTCTGGGGAGTGCATTTTGTTGACCTTCTTAATCCATCATGCTGTAAGTCAGAAGTCAAAAGACTTTAGATTTTAATGTAGTTAGATAAATCTGTTTCTTCCTTCTACCTACTTTTTTATGGTCTGTGCTTTTGTGTCTCTCATTTAAATCCTCTTTTCTTATGCTAGTGTCACAGATACTGTTTCTTTTTTTTTTTTTTTTAAAGATTTTATTTATTTAGTTGACAGAGATCACAAGTAGGCAGAGAGGCAGGCAGAGAGAGGAGGGGAAGCAGGCTCCCTGCTGAGCAGAGAGCCCAATGTGGGTCTCGATCCTAGGACCCTGAGATCATGACCTGAACTAAAGGCAGAGGTTTTAACCCACTGAGCCACCCAGGTACCCACAGATGTTTTTTCTGATACTATCTTTTTTTATTTTAATTCCAGATAGTTAACATACAATGTAATGTCAGCTTTAGGTGTACAATTGAGTGATCCAGCACTTCCATGAAACATCCAGTGATGGTCATAAGTGCACTCCCTAATCCCTATCACCTGTTTTGCTCATCCCCACCCCCCCACCTCTCCTCTGGTTACCATCTGTTTGTTCTCTATAGATGAGTCTGTTTTCTTGGTTTACCTTTCTTTTGTCCACTCTGATGAGTTTTGTTTCTTAAATTTCACATGTGAGTGAAATATGATTTTGTCTTTCTGTGACTAACTGACTGACTTTTAGCATTATACTCTCTAGTTCCATCCAAATAGTTGGAATGGCAAGATCTCATTCTTTCTGATGGCTGAATAGTATTCCACTGCACATGCGTGCGTGCGTGCGTGTGTGTGTGTGTGTACACCACATCTTTCTTATCCATCAGTCAGTGGGCATTTGGGCTCTTTCCTAATTTGGCTAATGTTGATACTGCTGCTATAAACATAGGTGTATGTGTTCTTCAAATTAGTGTTTTTGTATTCTTTGGGTTAATACCCAGTAGTGCTATTGCTGGATGATGTAGTAGTTCTATTCTTAACTTTTTGAGGAACCTCCATCCTGTTTTTTGGAGTGGCTGCACCAGTTTTCATCCCCACCAGCAGTGTAAGAGGGTTCCCCTTTCTCCGCATACTCGCCCACACTCATTTCCTGTGTTGTTGATTTTAGCTATTCCGATGTTATGAGGTGAAACCTCATTGTAGTTTTGTTTTGATTCTGTCTTTTTTTTTTTTTAAAGATTTTATTTATTTGACAGAGAGAAATCACAAGTAGATGGAGAGGCAGGCAGAGAGAGAGAGAGAGGGGAGCAGGCTCCCTGCCGAGTAGAGAGCCCGATGCGGGACTCGACCCCAGGACCCTGAGATCATGACCTGAGCCGAAGGCAGCGGCTTAACCCACTGAGCCACCCAGGCGCCTCTGATTCTATCTTTTAATGTATTTTATTTTATTTTTAAGATTTTATTTATTTATATGACAGACAGAGATCACAAGTAGGCAGAGAGGCAGGCAGAGATAGAGAGGAGGAAGAAGGCTCCCCGCTGAGCAGAGAGCCCAATTCAGGACTCGATTCCAGGACCCTGGGATCATGACCTGAGCTGAAGGCAAAGGCTTTAACCCACTGAGCCACCCAGGTGCCCTCTTTTAATATATTTTAAATAAAGTTTTGCTTTTCATGATTAGGACTTTAAACCAGAATTTATTTTGAGTAGGTTATAAGCTAAGTAAAGATCCAGAATTGTTTTTTCCTTGTCAGTAACCAGTTTTCTCTGCACTTTCCCTGGTTAACTTTTTCAGTCATTTACTAAATTCCTACATAAGTACGTGGACCCAAATCTGTAACTCTCTATTCTCTTCCATTCATCTGTTTATCCCTGCACCAATACCACACCATTTTCAGTTACCACACCTTTATGATGAATCCTAGTGTTTGGTAAGTCCTACCCCCCTTGTTCTTCAGAAGTGTCTTCACTTGGGGCACGTCTGGGTGGCTCAGTCAGTTAAGCATCTGCCTTGGGCTTGGGTTATGGTCTCAGGGTCCGGGGATGGAGTCCCGCATTGGGCTCCCTGCCCAGTGGGGAGTGTGTCTCTCCCTCTCTCTCTCCTTCCCCTGCTTATACACTCTCTCTTCCAAATAAATAATATCTTAAAAAAAAAAAAGTCTTCACTATTCTTGTCTCTCTTCTCTTCCATGTGAATTCTAAGGATCAGATTGTCAGGTCCTGAAAAAAGGCACATTAGAGTTCTGATGGGAATTGCATGTAATCTATAGATTAATTGCAGTGAAAGCTGTACAGTTGAATCTTCCTGTAATCATTCATATCTGTAATTATGTCCCCCCTTTTCCCTAATATTGTATATTTTTGTTTTTCCTTCTTTTTGTTTAGATGTATTTCATTTTACTCATATTTACAAAAAGACAGATTTCTTATTTTTCTACTGTCACTTATTTTCTTAAATTTCATTGATTTTAGTTCATCTCTCTTACCGTAACTATATAAACAACATTTTTAAAAAGATTTTATTTATTTACAAGAGAGAAAGAGAGAGAGGGAGAAGAGCGGGAGACAGAGGGAGAAGCAGACTTCCCACTGAGCAAGGAGCCTGATGTGGGGCTCGATCCCAGGACCCCGAGATCATGACCCAAGTGGAAGTCAGACGCTTAATCAACTGAGCCCCCAGGTGTCCCAGCAACAGCAGCTTTATATACTGTCATGTGTGAGCCAGAGTTTCTATCTTTCTGCTAAAGGCTTTTCTCCTGAGGACAGTCACATGTTTCTGAGTCATCTTTAGTGACCGTCCTGAATCTGTCCACATACCCATGTTTGGAAACTGAATGCCTCTGCTCTGCTTGGGCTCTAATAAAGCCACTTATTTGTGTTCCATTTTTGTGTTTATACAAGAGCTGGATTAGTCTGGGTCCTTTCTTTCTTCCCATGATGCTGCTGTTGCCGAATCCAGTTAAAGAACTGGGACTGAGAGGATGAACATATCCAATAATCACAGATGGTAGGTTGCCAGACGTAACTTGAAATCATTCCTTATTTTCAGGAATATTAAAATAGAAGATTTAAAATGGGCTAATTAAATCTACCCAATGCTTCTTGGTTCTTCCTGTTGACTTCTCAGGGTGGTGAACAAGAATTAAGGTCTGTAACTGGCAAAGATGAGTGAAATCCCATTATAATATGGGATGAATGGCCAACTTGATTAAACACCAAGCCTACTGGCCGCATACCGAGATAAAAGTTGTTTTGGGCAATTGAAATATGCGAACATGCATGATAAACCAATCTCTCTGCTCTTTCTCTGGTGTATATAATTTGCCCTCAGCTTATCGGGATCCAGGGATTTCATTCTGTACTACACACAGGTGGGGCTTGCTAAATCGTCGCTTACTTGATGTTGACTGTGTGTCGCTACAGTTCACCTTCACTGTGGAAACCTGCCCTACGGGGAGCAGCCCTTGGTGTATTCATGGGGGAGACAGCGGATTGGTGTCGAGCTTTGGTTTCCTGGCCCACGGCCATTTACGTGATGAATGAAGAGTTCATACGAAACCGAAACCGGGAGGAATGATTTAAAGCCAGAATTCAGAGCTTCCTGGAAATGTTTATATTCTTCATAATCTAGTTCATCATTCACATTCCAAATATTTATTGTTGTTTTTGTTCCTTGAGGGAATCAAAATACTTCCAGCTACTTTCCTTTGCTACTACCATAGTAGAGCTTAACTCTATTCTGGCGATGCCAGATAGTGTTAAGGACTTTTTGTAGATTTTCTTGTTTCCCTTCTCAGTTTCACCTTGTAGGATTTTTTTTTTTATCATCTTTTTTCAGATGAGTAATCTGAGGTGTAGAGTAATTAAGGAGCCTCCCCGGGAATCACACAGAAGGTGAGAAGTAGAGACTCAAACCTGGTCTGATGGCCAAGCCTGCTTTCTCGTAGTGAGCACACACTGGATTGTTCCTATATTGGTGTTAACTTTAAAAATTGTCAGTTCTCTTACCAGCAAAAAAATGGTTTTATTCTGGGAATAGCAGAAAATTGCAATTCAGGATATGCGTCCTATTTCAAAACCATAAGCAAGCCTGGAGCATAGAAGAGGAGAATGTGCTTTTATAGACAAAATGGTGGGGGCAGGGGAGGGGAGAGGGGAAGCACCACAAGAAGGGTCGGGTACTCTTAGAAAACAAAAAGTCGTCTAGGGCCATACCTGAACATGCCAGATCTCATCTGATCTCTGAAGCTAAGCAGGTTTAGCCCTGGTTAGTACTTGGATGGGAGAAAACAAAAAGTCCATTGATGTAAACTGGGACTTCACAGTGTAATGGCTTTTCATTGGCTGAATGCTGACAGTCTCTCATTGGCGGGACTATTGCTAGGCAATGAGAAAACCTTCCTCCTGCTTAGGGTAGTAATTACCAACTTGCTAGACTTGCAAGATATTTCTCTTCTTGGGTCTATAGCTGACCAGCAGTAGGGTGAGAGCTTCCCATTCTGGCCTCCTGATTCCATTTTAAATGAGGGTGTTTTTTTTTTTTTTTTTTTAATTTAAATTTGATTTACATGTAATGTATTTGCTTCAGGGGTACAGGTCTGTGGTTCATCACTCTTATATAATACCTAGTATTCATGACAACAGACACCCTCCCCAATGTCTATTACCCAGTTACTCCATCCCTCCACCTTCCCCATCCCCTCCAGCAAGCCTCCATTTGTTTCCTATGTTTAAGAGTCTCTTAGGGTTTATCTCCCTTTCTGGTTTTGTCAGCAATTGCACTACTGGGTATTTTCCCTAAAGATACAAATGCAGTGATCCAAAGGGACACTTGCACCCCAATATTTATAGCAGCAATGTCCACAGTAGCCAAACTTTGGAAAGAGCCCAGATGTCCATCAACAGATGAATGGATAAAGAAGATATGGCACGGGCACACACACACACACACACACACACACACACACACACACAGAGGAATATTACTCAGCCATCAAAAAGATGAAATCTTGCCATTTGCGATGACATGGATGAGACTAGATGAAACTGGAGGGTATTATGCTAAGCGAAATAAGTCAGAGGAAGATAATTACCATATGTTCTCACTGATACTGTGGAATATAAGAAACAAGGAAGAGGATCATGGGGAAGAGGGGGAAATGAGGTGGTTTTTTAATTTTCACATAGGGCGCCATCTAGAACTACAAGTGATGACTAACAATGAAAGAAACATTATTAATAGATGGCAAAATGATCAATATAGCCAACCCTCAACCATAATCCTGTGTGTTGAAATCTTGGATTTAGACATTTGGAATGTTGATGATTATAAGTAAACAGCCTACAGTTCAGGCAAAGATGCTTTTTTTAAAGATTTTATTTATTTATTTTGACAGAGAGAACACGTGCACAAGTAGGCAGAGCAGCAGACAGAGGGAAGGGGAGAGCAGGTTCCCCACTGAGCAGGGAGCCCAATGCCAGGCTCAGTCCCAGGACCCTGGGATCATGACCTGAGGAGAAGGCAGTTGCTTAACTGAGTGAGCCACTCAGGTGCCCCAAGATGACTCTTGAAAAAGAGTGAGTTCCTGTCTCAGGTCTCTCCTTATTAAAGTTCCTATTAGATTGATTTTTAATATTATAGCAGGCTTTAGCAGAAGTCCCGTCAGTATTTTCATTAATTATCTTATGTTTGCATTTCAAACATTCTGATTGTTTGGCTCACAGATTTTGCCTGGTCTAGAGGCTATTAGTGATGATTATTAAAAGATATCCACCCAGGGAATTCACAAGTATGTTTAGATTTCATAGGCCTCCTTTTTTTTTTTATTTTTTTATTTTTTTACATCAAAAAGACATTCAAAGTCCTCATTACTATTAAAATACACCTGATCTGGGCGCCTGGGTGGCTCAGTGGGTTAAGCCACTGCCTTCGGCTCAGGTCATGATCTCAGGGTCCTGGGATCGAGTCCCACATCGGGCTCTCTGCTCAGCAGGGAGCCTGCTTCCTCCTCTCTCTCTGCCTGCCTCTCTGCCTACTTGTGATCTCTGTCTGTCAAATAAATAAATAAAATCTTTAAAAAAAATAAAATACACCTGACCTAGACCTTAAACACCAAATAGAATAACATTAAGCTTCAGTCTTTAAATATAAACCCAAGGCCGAGCACTGGCCTGTGAATTTGGAGGTCTGGAACTTACTCTCTGCTTGGGACTCCAAGTAAATGATACCCTCTCTGAGCTTCAGTGAGGAAGCCATAAAGTAAAACCATAAATTGGCCCAATTTCCATGCAGTTTTTCACATTTCATTGTTCCATCAAAGGATGAAGTCTAGATTTACTGGTGGTTTTCCGTGAGTGTGTTCCTTAGGAGAAATGTTGAAAATATGGAGAAAGATAAGCTGAAACCCATGACAGATATTTTCAGTTTTTCTTTAAGTAGATTTGCAAGGTGCCCTCTACTTAATGTGAGGTAGTCTTTCATCCCAGTCTTGGATGGTGATGTATCCAGTGGGGACAGTTATCCAGGACTGGTCTAGGGATTTTATTTTATTTTGTTTTTTTTTTTTTTGAAAGATTCAGAGTAGGAGAGAGAACTTTTTTTTTTTAAAGGTTTTATTTATTCATTTAACAGAGAGGGAGAGTACAAGCAGGGAGAGCAGCAGACAGTGGGAGGGAGAAGCAGGCTCTGTGCTGAGCCAGGAGCCAGAGGTGGGACTCCATCCTGCGACTCGGATCATGACCTGAGCTGAGGGCAGCTGCTCAATGAACTGAGCCACACAGGCGTCCCTGGTCTAGGGATTTTAAAAAGTACAGCAGCGCCATTTGCTCTTAAGCTTGTGTTCCTGTGTATAGTGCATTTTGTGTGCATTCAATCTACGTTTATTAAGGACCTACCATGTAAATGTTATTTAAGAAAAATACTTCTTCCCATATAATTTGGTCGAATTGTGTTGTCAGACTCCTCCTGAAATCATTTAGTTCTTACAAGGCTCCCATCCACTTAAGTTGCCAAGTACTGTGAAGTGATGCTTCTAAGCTACTACTAGACCAGTGGGTGGTCTGTAGCTCCATGGTTTAGTGAGATGCGGTTAGGAACGTTTACCCAGGAATTCAGCTAGCTGATTATTTACAATAATCCTGTGAATGCATGGTCAATCAGTACCTATTCTTTTTCTACAAAAGCTGAATTCTTATTGCTGAGTCATTTTAAACCTAAAACAGGTTTCTTAACCTTATAATACTAATATTCACTGCGATGGCAAAGCTATGTTGCATATTTACTGTGTGTTGGATGTTGTTCTAAATATTAACTCATTGTCACCACCCAGTGGGGTAGGTTCTATTAGCCCGATTTTATAGTTGGAGAAACTGAGGCAGAGACCCATAAAGTCACCGAGCCAATGTCACCGAGCTAGTAGGTGCCAGGTCTTGAGAGCCCACACTTTCAACCAATTTAAAATCATGCAACTGGGACCATATAAGGTATTTTTATGAAGAAATACTTTCTTATTATCATTGAATAAAAATGAGATGATCATAAAAAATGGAAGGGAAAAGTAGAGAGAATATCATCTTTAGCAAAAAATTTGTTTTAGGAAATTTTGCCTAAAATGTAAAAATAATCCTGCAGTTAATTTTTTTTCTTTTTGCTTCATTTTCAGTTTTTCTAGAAGGGCTTCCTACCCCCGTCTCTCCCACAGAAGTGTAAGTCTGCCCTCTGTACCATCTGACTCCTCATCTCCCTGTCTGCTGTGTTTCTCAGTGGGGGTGTTCCTCCTGGAACCCACCCCCCCACCCCACCCCCATTGGCTGTGCTCCAGACCTGTTGGTCTCCAGGCCTGCTCACTGCTCACGTCCTGCTTGCTCTGCCCCATATCTCTCATTAGGGGGCTTCCTAAGTGTCTGAGGCTTGATTGTTCTATAAGCTGGCTGAAATCTGGGTGTGGGGAAGGCATGGGGGTTTCCGCAGTGTGGGGCTTAAGTACATTAGGATTGAGTTGGGGACATGGCCATATCTTCTAGGGGGTGTGTCTTTGACACGATGCAGCGAGAAGTACGCAGCCTATCCGATGAGATGAGCCCAGATCAGATGAACCTCAGATGAGGCCCCTTCTTGACAGCATCTTTGCCTGAATCTGATCATTAAACAGCCAGACAAATGCGGTCATGGGGCATTTTACAAGACCCCTGGCCTGGGCTTTTCAGAAATATGTATCATGGGAGACCACAGACATGTGCGGGCTACTGTGATTGGCCCTCAGGCTAGTTGACCTTGCAGTCCCGTGTAAGGTCGCATGAGTTTATGGGCCTCTCTGAAAGGGGTTATGACCGTGTACAATGGAAAGTGAGTTTATAGCCAAGTCTTCTGAATAAGGATTAGTAGTTAACGGTGCAAAGTGGGGAGCTGGGTAGGCGGGTGGAGAAGGTGTGGAACAAAGAAAGCCAGTGCGGGGGGTCCTTGTAGCAAGAGAGGGAGGACAGTGATTTCTGCCCCTGGGAAGGGTTAGGTATAGAAATGTGAGCCACAGGCAGGGCTCAGTTCCCAAAAGAGCTTCTCACCCTCAAGTATCAAGTAAGGGCTTTCAGCAGGGGACTGGTGGGATCAAATTTCCACTTAGAACAGCCACAATGACGATGGTTGGGCATCATGGACGTGATCAACTTTTAAGGTTCGTGAGAACGAATACCGAGAGACCCGTTAGAAGCCGTGTGGCAATCCAGGTTTTTAAAGGAGTGGGTAGCAGTGAAGGGAGATTAAAAAGGGTGTTTACAAAGCAAAACTATTCACTGGTTGATGAAAATAAATGTGTTACACCTTCACATGGTGTTCATGTAGGGGGGAGGTGGGGCGGGTGCCCCTGGCCAGCACAGCCCTACTCCGAGGAGGAAATGGGGAGGGGCTGCATGCCAGCTGCCCCATGCGTGGGTTGCGGGGATGGGGGGAAGCTGGATGCGGGATCTTAGGGGTAAGAAGTCATTGGACGAACTAGGAGAGTGGTTAATTCGGTACAGTTGAAATAAAAGGCTTTTCTCAGTATCATGCGTGTTTAAGAGGGTAATAATTGGAGAATTGGATTTTTGTTTTCTTGTGGACCAATTCGTAACCATTATTTTAATGCCTGAAAAGACCACAGATAAGGTACCAAAGAGCAGTTAGGTTGCAAGCAAATGCTCCCCAGCAGGAAGCGACACTGCCCAGGAGAGGTTGACTCTCCTTTGCAAAGGTCGGGTACTGAAATGACACACCTCATTGACTGGGGTATTTACAGTAGGAAGGTGACCTAATTAGAACAAATGGTAACTTCAGAAAGTTTCTAGTCCTCCGATGACAGGGTCAGTGCCTCAAATTACTTCCCTTTACTTGACTGAAACGGATTCGTTCTGACTTATTACCAGAGTTAATTGGAGATAAACAGAAGTTGTATCACAGGGATGGCTTTCGTGTCACCTTTCCTGTCCCTGTCTCAAGGAGGATTTTTTAAAAAAGTAATCCTTAGTTGACGACACCATCTCTTCCGTTTGTCCTCTTCTTACCACATTCTTCACCGAATGGATCATATCTTACCTTGTAAGAGCTTCCTTCTGGTTGCACGTCCTTGTTCTCGTCATTCCCAATTGCTCCAGTAAGCTGTCGGTTCAGAATTCCGTAAATGACTCGTTCCCTGTGCCAGGCTGGATGGGATCTATTTCCGGGATTTCCCCGCGGTCTGTTTTTCTAATGGGTCTACGGTCCTAGAGGATGCAGTGGCTTCTTTTAGGATGTTTTATTTTATTTTATTTTTTTAAGATTTTATTTATTTGAGAGTGTAAGGGAGCATGAACCGGGAGAAGGGGGACCGGAAGAGGGGGAAGCAGACTCCCTACTGAGCAAGGAGCCCAACTTGGGGCAGGACCCTGGGACCGTGATCTAAGCCAAAGGCTGATGCTTAATCCACTGAGCCACCCAGGTGCCCCTCCTTTCAGATGTTGTAGAAGAACATTAAAATCCTGGAATTGATCAGCAGCTCATGTGGTATCTAAAGACTCCTCTCCATCATCCTTGGATATTTTCTTTGTTTCCTGCTGTTTGGTGTTTTATCAATCTAATGCGTTTCCCTCTCCACTTACAGCTCTCCTGCACTGGCTGTTAACCTTTGATACAGAACTCTGTCAAGTGGTTTCTGAAATTCCAGGATCGCTGGCACTCCTTTTATTAAACTCATCAGCGCTGTCCTCTGAGGGGATCGCTGCTTGCCGTGTGGGAATGACTTGCCGGGTCTGAAAGCGTGTTAGTGGTGTCTGGCCAAAACGTGCTCCACAAGTTATCAAACGAGGGCCGTCATTTTCAGTGGTTACGTGGCTTTTGAATTGTGAGTCTACAGTGAGATCCCAGGATGGCGGTAGAAGTTTATGACAAAAATGACCACCCAAGAGCAGATCAGACGTAGGGTTCTAAGATTCATTAACTGTATTGTTTCTCATTGCCCTTAGACATCTGCTAAGCTCACTAGATCTTAGTACATAATACACTTTGCACGTTGTCAGTGCAGCCAACAGAGCAAAAAAATTACTGAATCTGTGTAAATCCTTATATAGTTGTTGGTGTCATTATATCAAAATCAGAATGGCTTCCACAGTTGGCTCCTAATTGTGTCCCAGTCACTGTGCTAACAACTTCGTATACATTAGCTCATTTAATCACCTCAGCAGAGACTTTTTCGAGTGTCTCTGTTCCAGGAACGAGGGACGTTACGCTCACTCTTCTCCAGGAGCTTACAGTGTAATAGGAGACCCCAGCAAGCAAATCAGAAGTCCCATTACACTGCTGGGATGCCTTAAGAAAAGGGACCAATTTGGGGGCAATTTTCAGTAGGTTGTCTTTCCACAGAAACACAGTGTCCCACAGTGTGGAGAAAGCGCAGCCAAGGCTGAAAGCCACCTAGGCCCAGTGCGGGGAAGGGGCGGTGCAGTCGCCAGCCGGAGAGGACTGCTGAGGGCTGGGGTGTCCTCTCTCTGGTATACTCTTGTGCCGGGTGGCAGTGAGGACAGAGGAGACGTTTCAGGGCTGGCCAGAGGGTAGGGAAATCTCTACTTTGGCAGGCCCCACTAGTGCAGAGCGGTAGCTGTGGCCAGGCATGGACCCTGCTGTCTTTGGCTGATGGCCATCCTGCCTTCCCGCTGGGTGGCATCTGGATCCTTATGCAGATGATAGGCACCTTGGGATTGTTGAGAATTCAGGACTGGGACTCCCAAGGCAAACAGAAAGCACTCCTCTTTTTCAGACATACAGACAATAAAAGCCAGACACCTCTTGCATGTCAGGCATGGCATTTGGTGCCTAAATTCAGCGTGTCGTTAGGAAGTTGCGTGAGTCAGCTTCATGGAGGGAGCTTTAACGGTGGAGGCGTCGGCCTGGAGAGCAAAGAATCACTCTCGAGTGCTTGCCAGGATGAGAGGCAGGTGCCTATGGGGCAAGGATCCCTGACACTAGCATGTGCAGGTGCCATGCAGGTGCGGGGCCCATTTGAGGGAGTTAGAGAGGTCTTTCCCTAGGAGATGACATCTAAGACCTGAAAAATAAATGGGTGAGGAGGGGAGAGGGTGGGGGGGAGAGGTAGGGGGAAAAGAGCTGACTGTTGAGGTACAGCAAAATCTGCTCCAAGAATGGGAAATCTTTCCATTTGCCTAGAAGGGATAGGAGGGAGAGAGCGAGGCTGTTGAGATACTACTGCATTAGGGTTTGCCTCTATGTTGACATTTGCACCTGCGGAGCTCCTGGCTGAGGCCAGGCAGAGGCACAAACTGTCATCTTGTTCTTCACTGCCACAAAGCCCCCCTGCAAGTTAAAAAGAAAATGCAGTTTCATCTGAGGTAGTAAACTCTTTTATTAAATCTCAACTCTGAGGACACATCTTTTTATGATGCATGGCAAAATGGGAAGTACATATAATGCACTTTTCCACCCAGCACAATAGGCTAGTTTCTCTGGGAAAAGCACAGTGGTTTGACTCACAAGCTGACCTGTCCACTCTAAGGGGGCAGCATTTCAAAAGAATGACCTATAAACATGATTACCCAGACTTGGGTGTTTGGTACCCATTTTCTAAAGGAAAAATAGAGGAAGTTTCTATTTTTTATGTTAAAAATTCAAGCTTTCAAGCCAAAATTAGGGTTTTAGAAAACTTGTGTGACCACGGAGGCTGGACTTTTCTGATGAGCTTGGTAGTGACCTTAATAGTGATGTTTTGACAAATGTATCAACATCTGGAAGCTCTACCTAACTCAGTGAACTAGAATGTTCCAGAAGACTGTGGGTGAAGTTAACATACATAACTCACGTTACACATATTACTCAGACATAGTGAAAAGAGCTCAAGTATAAGTTAGACCAGTGGATTTAACAGAGTAAGAAAATCTCATTGATAGGATTCCAGATTTCACGTTGCAACCCTTAAGGAATGACTCCTTGTTGAGTTTTGGTGTTGTATCATAGCAAGTGTGATAATGATATTGTGGTTTTGATGGGATGAATGTCCTTTTTCTTCAAAGCATCATAAGGTATGTAGGAGTGAAATGTCACATTTCAAATGGTTTGGCCAAGGAAAAAATACACTTACGTAAAAGAGGGGGCCCAGGGGCGCCTGGGTGGCTCAGTGGGTTAAGCCTCTGCCTTCAGCTCTGGTCATGTTCTCAGGGTCCTGGGATCGAGCCCCACATCGGGCTCTCTGCTCCAGGGGGAGCCTCCTTCCCTTCCTGTCTCTCTGCCTGCCTCTCTGCCTGCTTGTGATCTCTGTCTGTCAAATAAATAAATAAAATCTTAAAAAAAAAAAAAAAAGAGGGGGCCCATGTGATAAAAAAATTAACACTTGGTAAATCTAGGTGAACGGTCTACATGTGTAGATATTCACTATACTATTTTTTAAAATTTGTTCAAACATTGTACTATTTTTATTTTATTTTTTTTAAGATTTTATTTATTTGACAGAGAGGTAGAGCCAGAGAGCACAAGGGAAGGGGGCCGGGGGGAGGGAGGGTAGGGAATGGAGAGAGAAGCAGGCTCCCCCCTGAGCAGAGAGCCCGACGGGGGGCTTGATCCCAAGACCCTGGGATCATGACCTGAGCCAAAGGCAGCGGCTTAACCATCGAGCCACCCAGGTGCCCCCCGAAGATTGTATTAGTTTTTAAAACTACTATAACTGAAATTTTTTCAAAATAAAATGTGGAAAAATGAGTTGATAAAAATAAATCAAAGTTCAGAGAATCTCCTTAGAACATAGAACAGAAAAATAAGTGGAAGTTGAGGTAAAAAAAATTTAAAAAGTGATCAGTCTAGGAAGTCTAACATCCGATTAGTATGAACATTACAGAGAGCAAGCCCACTGAAAGGAAAGGTGTTATCAATGGAATATTGGGATAAAATGGGATAAAAAAAAAAATCCCAGAACTGACAATGAATCTTCAGATCAAATACCCATAGGAAGGGCCCAACCTGGTGGTGGCACAAAAACCACTTCAAGGCATATTATCCTGAAATGCAGAATGCCAGAGATAAAGAATCCTAACAACTTCCGGACAGAAAAATCATCACCTATAAAGGCCAAGGAATGAGAACAACCTTGGTCTTTGGATCAGCAACACAATGAAGCAATATCTTTAAGACTGTGAGTGAAAATGATTCCCAGCCTAAAGTTCTACTTCCTGTTAATGATCAACTAGATACGGAGACATCTTCAAATATGGAAGGATGTAAAAGTTTAACTGCCCGTGTCCTCCTTTTCATGAAGCTAAGAAAGGGAGGTGCTCTATCTGGACGAGAGTAAATAAGGAGTGCATGGGATCCAGGTAAATACCCAGCAGAAGAAAAAGGCCAAGGGGTCTCCCATGCTGATGAAAGCAATCCCAGAATGGTAGCTGTAGAGTAGGCCTAGAAAATACACCATCCAGGTGGGAGCAAAACACTGAAGATAGATAAGCGAGAATATCCAAGAAAAAACTTGGATCCAAGAGCAATACATATCACTGCATTGAAAGAGTTCTAGACTTCTGCAGGAGAGTATAGCAATTAATTCATGATCAACACAAAATAAGTATACAGAAATTTAACCATAGTGCCTTGCAGGGCTCAACTCTAAACAGTGTTAAAACAGTCAAAACAACACCGACAGTGAATATTGATTTTACCAAAAACTGTAGTATAACTCCACTGGAAGAATGAAAAGAATGTTGTGTTGATGATCAGGGAGGGCTGCAGAGAAGGAAGAGGCAGAGATCAGTCCATGGGTAATGTCTGAAATTGGAAAGCGTGCCTTTTAAAATTACAGAAGAAATTTGGAAACCAGCCGAGAGTTGAAGTGTTTTTCTCTGGGATGGGGACCTCAGCCTGGAAAGAAGGGGGTGTGGGATGGGCTTCTGAGTTTTCACCTGAAGTCTTGGAGAATGATTTAGACAATGTACAGATACTCTGTAAATAAAAATTTTAGGACAGGGGAAACCCAGAGACCAATAGGATGGACTTGATGAACTGCAGAAACAAATGTTGCAGAATTCTCGAGTGAAAGAGTTGAAATAGGGATTTGTAAGCAGATTGGTCCACATTTAAGATTCCCTAACATAAAGAGGGGATAAAGGCCAGAGAATGGCCTTGAGAGCAGATGAATAGGGAGAGTCTGCAATTAGGTCAAAGAATTGAAAGGCTAAGCTTCCATCTGACCACCAAGTGCATTGCTAGTTGCCTACAACAATGGCAAGACTTGGGGGACCAGGCAGACAGCAGCGCGGTCGGTCTTCCTTCTGGAATCCCGCAGTCAGTCAGTAGAGGGACTCGGACTCTGCTACTTCCATCCAACCTGTGACAGGACATCTTTAGACTTTTCCCTCCACATAAATGAAATATGAGTCTTTTTCTCTCTAATTAAAAAATAATTGGAATAAACCATTGTCGCTTTGGCGGTGTCACTCATTTCCTTGGTCTGAAGGAACTAGCCAGATGTTGGGGGTACAGTCCCCTCTTTCTGAGTGTATTGCATATGCCGGATTTCTAAGCCATTCAGAATCCTTTTTTAGCCTGCCTACTGGGATTCTAGCCACAGAAGAGAAGATAAAAATCTCGGGTCCGTGAGCCTTTGCCCCATTCCCTCTGCTCCTTCTTGGAAATGGGGAAGGCCCTGAAGCAACTCTAGCTTGTTACTGTATGTGTCCCCAGTTGCTTATTTGCTGACTGACTGGCCCTGGCCACTGGGAAGGTTGTCATGGTGTCAGGAGGTGACTGGGTGGTTTTTGGTTGGGAGGTGGACCTCTGGGTTGAGATGTTCTAGTACCGCTGTGGCCTGTCATCGCCTGTGAGACACACCATCACGTTGCCACCTCCTCTGACTGATGCCCGTGGCGGGGCCAAACGCTCACATAATACTTAGGGTGCGCCTCTTAGAGACTGCCTTGTGTTCTGTGCTGTAGGTGTTTTCAGAGAAGTTTTCCAACCGTTTTAGAGAACACAACATATTCTCATGTGCATTTCTGCAGCTCCAAACGTAATATCTGGCATGGGTGGATTGATGACTAGAAATAAGAGAGGTATTTGATTGATGTTAAAGTTCTAGAGAAATTTTGTTATAAAAATATTAAACAGTGGCACCCAGGTGACTCATTTGGTTAAGCGTCTGACTCTTGACCTCCGCTCAGGTTTTGTCCTCGGGGTCATGAGTTCAAGCCCCACATCAGGTTCCAAGCTGGATGTGGAGCCTACTTAATAATAACAATAATAATAAAAATATTAAATGTGGTATTTTGTGTTTACTACTTCTAGCTGGTGAAGTTGCCAAACGACTGAATTCCAAGTCAGAGGTCGGGTAGGGATACTAGTAAAAAGTCTCTTCAGTACCCCCCACTCCCGATCTAGCTAAGTCATTTCTTTTCCTTGTTTTAAGAGGAAAAATACATACTACCAAAACTCATAATCCATGCAAATTCATACAGGTTGACTCTCCCCAAGAGTGGAAGTATGGTTCAGTGGAACACTAAAATCAGTGATCTGCAGGCAGATAGTTTGACCCAGGCACCTTTAGCCTTAGGCGTGCCCTGTTCTCTTCCTTGGCAGGCTGGGCCCCTGGCCTCCAAGGAAGAACCTCTGTGTCTGGAACCCTGACCCTACACAGGTTTAGCTGAGCTCCCACAGGGGGACTAAAAGACACAACGTATGTGATGAGGAAGGGGTGGCCCGTGATCAGCTTTCTGAGAACAACTGAAGCTTCCCGATGCTGCCTTACTGATCTGCTTGAAGAGGAAGAGGATTCTGACTTTGAAGTGTTCTGTCCTTGTCCCGAAGGTGGCAGTTCCACGAGCCAAGCTCATGCCGTCAATATCTGACACTGTTGCTGAGAACAGTACCATTCACCATAACCTTTACTCTTACCTGCGAGTGTTCTGGAGGCTGGGAAGGACAGGGACCTGTGTTCCAGTAGCCAGACTAGGCATGTACCTGGACTGAGCACAGACCTGTTTGTGCAGGAGCGGGGAGACAGGAGCTGAGGCCAATGGCCAGACACAGCAGGGGTGCTAGGGATGAAAGCTGGGTTGGGAGTTAGAGTCAGGAGGTTTGGGGTCTGTGTGTGCCACAGGTGCCTTTTGGGGGACCCTGGCTTGGAAGTGGGTGGCAGGGTTCTCTACCTCTCATTGCTTGCCTCTCACTGCCCTTCACTCTTCTTGCTGACTCAAGTTCATCTTTAGAATTATTTCTAAAGTCAGAAAGTGATTGGACAGGCAGACTGCCTGGAGTACCAGATTATAAAGAACACGAACTCCTTGGGAGTTGCCTTGGGAGACATCCTTATCACTTCCCTCAGAAAGTAGAGAAACCAACTCGTAAGGACATCTTTTCTCTTCTAACGCAGTGCATGAAGTTATAATTTGTATTGGTAGGAATTACCTGGATTTCTCTTCTGCATCTCACCTTTTGGACCCAGGCAAGGGGTTTGCACAGTAGAGGCAGAAGGAAATCCAGAAAGGAATTCATTTGTTCCAAGTGCTGGGAGCAACACACTTGCAGGCTGGGCAGGGTCGTGTTAGTGTGGGAAGGCTGGGGCGAGCCCACTAGGCAGCTTAGGGCAGGTCCCCGGAAGAGCTTACAGAGAGTAAGTGGAAAGGAGCAGGAATTGAAGCAGCAGATGGACTGTGGTTCCTAGGAAGTTTGGCACTTCGATGATGAAGGAAAGACTGGTGGTGGTTTTAGGATGGAAGGGGGCAAAAATGTGGTCAGGGGTGAAGTTAATAAGCCAGTGGTAGGGAAGCACCAAGTACTTAGAAACACCAAGAGGAGGGCTCAGAGTGAGCGTTATTGATAATGAGTAGGACGCCAGCAAAAATATCAGGTTTATTTAGTTTTTCTCTTGAGGAACATACCAATCTTCTGAATGACAAATAGAGACCTCATGCAGCAGTAATGTTTAATGACTCCTTTATAAGGCTTGTCCTAATGTCAGTATGATGTAATTCAGTGAAACTCATAGATCCCAAATTAGGATCCACTGGGAAGTAAGTTCCTAAATTAATTGGGATGCAGAGCCAGAATGTTTGTCTTACTTTCTCACCTTAGATCAGGGCCTAGGGAAGTCAGCCAGCCAAGATGGGAGTCTGCTACCAGGAGGCACGGAGCTCGGGGTGGGGAGGTAGGGGAGCCTAGAAGGTATTGAGCCTGATGCTGTGACTTTGACAGGTGCCAGGGATGAGTTTGGGACAAGAGTGATGCTGTTTTCTTCTCTGAGTTCATTTTTGGATATTGATGGCACTCACCAATGGCATTGACTGGGTTTGGGGTGTATTTTTTTAAATACCCACACATGATGACATGCCCATGTGTGCTGCTTATTTTCAGCTTCTCTTCCCAGTTCTCCTGAGCATGTCCAGTGGGATGAATTTGATCAGGCATTTTCTTTTTGGTTTGTCCTCTTGGTAGGAAGAAAGTTAAGTCTGTGTTTCCCAAAAGGAACTGAACTTGGAGTCAGTTGCATTTATCTATCAAGGGTGCTTTGGAGGGAGCTGGTGGATTTGGCAATCCCCTGAAGTTCTGAAGAGGGATATGCAACTTTTTTTGGTGGAACATTTATTAATATATATTTTCCGTCTGTAAGACATTGAGACTCTGAGGGACACTGGAACAGCATTTTGAAGTTCAGTATTTGATTCGTGGGGGAGAAAGTTGGGAGAGTAGACTTGGTTGGGGGCAGGGTCAGTGGGGACAACCTTGAGAATGTGATGAATGCTACACAGAGGGGCTCCTCTCAGACCTCTCCTCCCACATGTAGTGTATCAGTGAGCTGGGAGAGGAGCTGGGGTACATGGGCCAAGACAGGGTGACCCTTTGGCTTCCCAGCTGGGGGAGAGATGGTCAAGGAGATGACCGGTGTGGTGCTGTGTGACCTGCTTTGACAGAGGAGCTCATGACTCAAGATAATGGCATGGGGTCAGTGCTCTTCTTGGACATCTTCCTTTTCCTGATTTTCTTTATCTTTTCAAGATGCTAGGAATTTTAGTAATTGTTTTACTTAAACCTGTCCTTTTGAAAATATTGATTTGCCAATCTTAGAGTTGTTGAGTAGTTTGAGCGAAAGAGGTGTCAATAATTAATATGTGCTGTTCGCTTCACTTCCTGAGGCCAGAACATCTCATTCATAAAAGGCATAATAGTGATTATATCCGTGTCATTGTCTCACTTGGTAATCTAGATGATGCTAAAATAGATCTTCATCAGTTTTATTTTGAGCCTTGGCAGTTGTAATTGTTCTTATCCTCAGAGGAATATTTAGTCAATAGTAAATCTAAGGTGATAGACTTTGATGTGTCTTGCATGCTAAACCCTTTTCTTGGAGCATAAAGGGTTTTCAGGAGAGGGCATTTGAGGATAGAAACCTCCCATATTGTTGCTGTAGCAAAACAGCACACAGAAAAACCAACTGAAGGGAAATGTAGCTGATTACATTGTTAGGGAATACACTTTGGAGTGTTCTATTCACACAGATTTTGGGTTTCCTCAAATAGTTGGGTGGAAGGAAACAATACTTGTTTTCTAGATTTAAGACTTATTTATAGCTTTTGAAAAACATAAGTTCATGAACCAGGACTAAAGGAACTAGAAACAATACAAGTCAGTCATTGAAAATTTGCATTTGGTGTTCCACGGCAATAATATTTTTAACTAAAGTCTCCATTTCTGGTAGCAGAACACGTGCTTTGAGGAACATTTTATTTGCAAAATTAACTGAGTCTTGAGAAAGACTCAGAGTGTCTAAATGTAGCCCAGTTTTGCAAAAACAAATTTTAATTAAACTCGCAGTTGCTGAATTACACCTGCCAGGTCTTGTCACTATCACCAGTGGTGTGGAATTTACATCGCTCATGTTCATGGGCATCTGTCAGTAGCTCAAAACCTACATAATGGGGCCGCAAAGTCATGGAGGCACAGTGGCTTCTAGAAACCCTGCCGCTTTATTGGGTCGTCCCCTTTCATGTGGTGACCATACTTTGGAATCTATATCAAGCTCGCGTTAATGTCATAATTGTATTTTTACATGGGAAATACATGTCGACCCTACTTGGGAACTTGCTTCATCTGCCTTCTATTTTTGCAAAACTGCCCCCTCTAAGCTTCCAGGGTAGCATTTAATGTTGCCTCTTTGTTTGATCAGCATTGTGAAAAAATAAAAACAAAACTGTGTGCGGTTGCTTTAACACGCATCTGATAACTCACCTGTCATTTGGTTCGTGGAGGTTCTTGGCAGGGGGAACGGGGTGGGGACCATCCGCGGGTCTTGGAATGGCACTCAGTCACCCTTGCTTGGCCGCAGTGTGCTTTGTTAAGGCTCCTTTCCATTTCGTCTTCTGCCTTCTGAGCCAGTGGTGGAGTTACACTCCGCTCAGTCTTGTTCTCCAGACTCATTTCCAAGTTTATTATAAGAGTATATTGAACTACTTGTTCAGCCGGGTGTGAGCTGGTATTGTTGGATAGTTAGGCAGGGCTGTTATTCCGTGAAGTACAAATTCCTATCCAGCGAGACCCACATAGGCGCTTTCGAGCTGCCAACATAGTCGCTCCTAAAGGCAGAGAGTTCACATAATTGGTCTCATTTTTTTCAAATGTATGATTCTCTGTCTTAGTGGCAGTGTCTTGAGTTTTCATACATTTGATGGTAGTTTTTCAATGAACGCTGGTAGGCAGTTACAAACCAATTGTAATTGCATTCATTTTCATCTCATGCAGAAGGACGAAGGGAACAAAACTCTGCAGGCAGGGGCTGTGTTCAGAGCTCCATTGCTATCGGGATTCCTGTCATCAGGGCTCAGTTTCCAGCTCCTCTGAAAAAGCTAATTCGGTTTCTTGAGGCATTTACTTCCCCGGCAGACATCTGGCTCCTTGCCAAGAGCTGTTGACAATTATTGCTTCTCCTGAGGCTGATTAACATGCATTGTTACAAGGTCCCTAAGAATAATTTTGCTTACCTATATAATAATTTAAGAATTTAATCATTTCCAAACATGTCCTAAGTTATTTAGTCCTTTGTCAGCATCTCAATTCAGGTCTAGAAGGTTTTTTTTTCCCTTTCCTTTTTTTTTTTTTAAAGCATTCTTTGAGGGCACAATAGTGTGTTAAAAACATTAAGGAGGCGCCTGGGTGGCTTAGTTGGTTAAGCGTCTGCCTTCAGCTCAGGTCATGATCTCAGGGTCCTAGGCTCTTTGCTCAGCAGGGAGTGTGCTTCTACCTTTCCCCCTGCCTCTCATGAATAGATAAATAAAATCTTTTAATAAATAAATACGTTAAGGAAAGTGTTTCCAAGTAGGTTGATTTTCTAATAATAGAATTCTTTACATTCTTGTGCTGCTTAAGAACTTCACAGGCATCTCATCTGATGGCCATAATAGTCCCGTGAGGCAAATTGAAGTAGTATGTATCCCCTTTTCACAGAGAAGGAAACTGAGGCCTTGGGAAGGCAGGGGTTTGCGTGGGTCCACATAGCTCGTCAGCATTGTCGGCGGGTCTGCCCCGGGAACTCGACCCACAAGGTCAGTGTGATGTGGTCGTCGGAGGACAGCTCCTCTGGCTTTGAAGGGAGGGCAGCGCATGTGACCAGAGGCCCCCTAGCCACCTCTTTCTGAAGGACATCCAGGGAGGGCTCATTCTCTCCTCTACCTCACCGCACCAGGGAGCCTTTCAAACAGGCCATTTTTGGTACTTGTATGAAACCAGACATTTGACAGTCTCTTCTTCTCTACACTGAACACTATACCCATACTACCACAGGAGACAAACAAACCCTAAAATGCGTGTGATAGAAAAAGGCACCTTATTTTTATTGTTTAACCTTTGAGATGTTAACATTTTGTCAGGCATCTGGTCCTTTCTGTCATCATTATTCTGATCCATTGTGGCATTATTGCTCCTTGGCTTGTTTGCCTTCCCTGTGGCCTGCCCTTTGCCGGGGCTTATGATCGCACGTGTCTGTGGGGGAGACATGGTCTGTAGGCTCACCCTCCTGCTTGGCTGGCCAGCACAGACGACCACTGACAGGCAAGCACTTTTGGGAGCACGCCTCACACAGTAGCTCCTGTCATTGCTCCCAGATCCGCTCCCAGTGGGTACTCGAGCCAGGCCTGTGTCAGAGGTGAGAAGTGACAACGCAGCGTGGGAGCCTTGTGTGGTCACACTCTGTGGCCAGTGGTCTCCTGTATGCCCACACAGGTTCTGTGCCTGCCTTTGACTGTTTCAGTAGCTGTGCCCTCTCATTGCCTAGGACATGTCCTTTCAGAGAAGGGAAGCGGGGTTATTTTTGGGGGGGGGGTTGTTTTTTAATAGCTGAGTAGCTTTTGCACTTAAAAGATTTTAATCTTGTTTTTCTGTTCTGATATTCAGTCAAGCAAAATTAGTCTAGTGTTTATAAGGGAAGAAGTTCACTTTCTTACTTTTATGGTGGTAGAGCAGGGCAGTGACTCCAGGTGGATCTTGTGATAATAAAAATGATGGGTGTGGAAACCCACATTGCTACTTCTTTAATTGTTACCATTTGGACACACTGGAGGACGGTATAGAAACCTTCTGTTGCATGGAAGTTAATGATTTGTGCCAAATTTTAAGGCTAATTTATTGCTGCCTACTCTTCTACCTCCCAGATGTTCTCCTTTATTATTCCCGAGAGATGGAAATGTTATTCTGCTTTGTCTTGTGGGTAATACATTTAGAAAATCAGATCCAAGACACAGGTTGGGGGCGGTGGAGGGGGGCAAGAACATGGGTGGGGAGAAGGAGGAGAGAGGGAGAGAGGATTTGATTTGCCAAGAAGATTAGAAACTTAAAGCTATGGAAAGTGATTGCCATGTCTGTAGGGAGCACCGTGGTTCACAGACCCGGAAGATTTGGTCAACATGAAATGTGACAGAGTTCTCAAAGTGAGGCAAGAAGCCGCAGGTAACATTCTGGCACTGCGCATGCCTTGACTTCCTACAGGGTCCCATCCCTGGGCTTTCTTGGCCGTGGCCAAGTCGATTTCCTCTTCTCTTCCTTCACCTTCTTTTCCTACAAAGTTGGGTTGCCTTCACACCCAGGCCACATTAAGTTTCCTCGTCTGTTAATTCCTAGGTTTCTTTTCTCACTACTGTCGACTTGCCTAAAGTTGATGGTTTTCAACTCAGCGTTCCAGCTGCTGTTCTGTTTTTGTCCCTACTGTTCTGGCATCCTTCCCTCTCCCTGGAACTGCAAGGTGGTTGGTTTTGCGGCTCAGCACTCAGCTAGGGCAGCCTTGTCTCCCTTGCCTCAGCGGCCCCTCCATAAGTCTAGCACTGGCCGGCCAGTCAGGATCAGGAAGGAAGGCGATGAGGGCTTTCTGAGCGGCCAGACCCTGACAGGAGGCTCCTTAGTCCTGCTGCCAGGACTCAAGTGTTGTTTATAGACCATCCTTCACTGACTGATTATCCCATTTCCATTTCTGCAGCCAACTTAAGAGTAGAAAATTAGATGGGGAAAATTGCACTGAGGTTGGTAAACTAAAGAGGTTACATGACATGCGTGCATTTTATTCTGCGAGGCTCATGTATTTCCCCATGTTTACAACTAGCCCCGTTCCACAAAGGATTTGAAACTGCTGACATCCCTACAGAAAGGGTCCCTTGTTACACCTTTAATGGATGGAGGCGCCTTAAAGAAGGTTCTGGATTGAAAAACTCAACGCCGCAGAACAGATAACTTAAGTGTTCTGCTCACACTTTTTTATTGCTCTATTAATGCTTGCCCAGGGAATCCTATCACACGCTGTCCAGGTAAACAGTAAGCAAACGACAGACACAGAGAACTTTCCTGTGTCACCAAACGTGGTTCTTATCTACAAGCTGCAGACATTTAGCTGCAGCTCGTTCCTCACGTCTGCTCTCCTCAGAAGGCACTGAACAAGAGGCCCGAGGCAGATGTGTCCCAGCTGCTGACACGGGGGGCTAGAGCCCACTCACCAGCGCTGGGGCGCCTGCAGTCGGCCACCCCACGGGAATAATGGTTTCACTCCGCAGCTTTAAAGGCAGATGGATCTCATTTGTGCAGAGGCGCACGGGCAGGGGAGTGCTGCGCCGTTTGACACACAGATAACAATCTGGCTGGAAGCTAGTATTTGGGGGGAAAATAACTAAAAACAAAATGATAGTTTTGGAGCAACATATTTATAAGACACAGCATGTGCCTACAGTTTTCTTTTGAAAGAAAATCAGAATTTTCACCCTGTAGAAAACAGCCAGAAACCAAGCCGTACCCACCCGGAGTCCTGGCACGTATGTCGTAGTTGGTGTGAAAGGACAGTACTGTACGGTTTCAACACTACTTGCTGATTTTGCCAAAACTGTAAGATGAAACAGTGTATTTGCTCTTTGGGTTTGAGTTGTTGTTTGTGTTTTTTTTTTTTTTTTTTTAAAGAACACGGCCATGCAAAGGAGAAGGAGGGAGGGAGAAGTCTGCCCCATGATAGGAGAAGAAATTGGAAATCCAGGCCTCCACATAGTTGGTAGAGCGCCGCCGCCAGGGTGAGGACGAGCTGAAGAAGGCGCATGTGAAACGGCATCCCGTGGGGCCAGCCTTGGCGATGCGAGCTCAGAATCCGGTACAGGTTTCTGGGCAGTATATAGTGGGCACAGTTCAAGTTACACTGCTGATACATTTATTCAGAGTTTGCAGAAAGGCAGAATTCTGTGCCGATAAGAGCCGTGCTGGAGATGGGGTTTATGCAATCCAGTTGCTGAATCAGTCCAACGGCCGGGCCCAGGGTGGTTCTGTGGGCTGGACAGTGGAAGCCCACCTGCGACCGGGACCCTGCTCCAGGCTGGCCACGCCCTCCAGGAAGCCCAGGCTGCCTTCCCAGCCATGCCCTCCCTCCCCCCAACAGACTCCTAATCCCTGCTCTGAGAAAGAGCAAACGCCTGTGGAACACTGAATTTCAGCAACTGAGGCGGAGAGGAAAGGCCCACCTAAGGGGGATCTGGCTCAGAGACCTTAAAAGAAGCAACTCAGGTGACCTGGATAAAGAGGGACAGGGCAGATTAAGGTTAGACCACCAGGCAGACACACGTGTTTCCTTCCAGTGCCCCGATCCCCACCTACCCACAGCACTCAGGGATGGTCATTTCATCTAATTAAACAAATTATGGAAGACTTCTGTTTGCCAGATCCCAAACTGGGATGGATTGTCTGCTCCATCTGAAACTTCTCTAACTGCCAAGTTGATGAGGCCCTTAAGGACTGAAGGGATGAGTCTGAAATGCAAACCCATGGCTGCCCCAGGCCCTCGTTTTGAGTTCCCCCTCCTTTCTCGCTTGTGCAGAAGAGCAGAGGAAGCTTACACTGGAGGAAGCTGTCGCCTCTCGGAAGTCCTCAGTGCATGGAGACGGCCCCATAGATGAGTTTTATAAATAGTTGATGGTGTGACCATTCACATTTGATTTGATTTTAACCACCTTCTGGGTGGTTCTGTCTTCCCTTGAGGCCAGGCATTCTTGCTGCTTTTTTTTTTTTTTCTTTTTTAATAAAAGAGGGGTAACCATGCTCAACTGATAAATTGTGAAGAGCTTAACCACATGTCCTGATAACACGGGGTGCCTCCAAGGAACTCAGAGTCCCTGGTCCATCCCTCCCACTAAGCCAATGCAGAGCAGGAGTTCATTGACTGCAGTAACAGTTATTTTGTACCAAGGTCTAGTTCCTCTAGGCATGATGATCCTGGGCTGCTTTCCTTTTTCAGTTTTGGACTGCTTTTGAATATTTCTACCTCCTTTATTGTATCTTTTAAAAAATGTTTATCAAACTCCCGCTCTCTTATGCTGGAAGCATTTATGTATGTCACCGCATTTTATCTTCTTAGCAAGATGTCCTTTTCTTTATTTATCTGACAGAGATCACAAGTAGGCAGAGAGGCAGGCAGAGAGAGAGGAGGAAGCAGGCTCCCTGCAGCGCAGAGAGCCCGATGCGGGGCTCGATCCCAGGACCCTGGGATCATGACCTGAGCCGAAGGCAGAGGCTTAACCCACTGAGCCACCCAGGTGCCCCGCAAGATGTCCTTTTCATTAGTTCGCATATGTGTGGCTTAATTAAAGACCATTTTGCAGTTGTGATATTTTTTTTTTCCAATTTCCAACAATCATTTTGCCGGATATGGATCAGAAGCAGGAAGACTTCGTTCTCTTAATTTGTCTAAGGTAGACTTCCCTCCCATTGCTATTAAAAGTATTTGAGTTGCTGAGTAAGGCCAGTGTTGAATGGCATTTTAAAAGGGAAGAAAGAATAAAAACAGCTGATATAGTCAGAGCTTGTCATGTGACCATGAGCCAGGCACTCTTCGAAACCCTTTATTTGTTTACTTGAGGTAAAATTGCTCTATTGGACGTAAAGGGGGAAGGATATACTGATGTAATATTATGGCTTAAAATGAAATATTTTTTATAGGTGATTCAAAAGAATTAGTTTTTATGGAAGAACTCTTTTAGTTGACAACAATAATAGGGGGCCAGGAATCAGAGCCAGCCCCAGTCCATACAAGAGAAAGTGGGGCCCTCTCTGAGCAGATGCTGCCCCACAGCACAAGGGTGGTGAGGGTTGGTTCTTCTATGCCAGATAGAGAAAGGCCTCCCTTTCTTGGGTGGAACAGCCCATCACTGGGGTGTGTGGCTCAGGGAACGGTGCAGGCTGGATTTCAGGCCCTGCTGCTCCCCAGTACATCACACCGCCTAGCCTAACTCTGCCCCTGTGTCTTTGGGGAGGGGCCTGGGAGGGAGCAGGGATGTTAATGGAGAAAAGGCAGGGAGCAAATGTAGGAGAGAGCAGGCCCAGGTGAAAATGATGGATTGTGAAACTGGTCAACAAGCAAAAGAATAATTGCTGGGGCGCCTGTGTGGCTCAGTGGGTTAAGCCACTGCCTTCAGCTCGGGTCATGATCTCAGGGTCCTGGGATCGAGCCCCACATCAGGCTCTCTGCTCAGCAATGAGCCTGCTTCCTCCTCTCTCTCTGCCTGCTTGTCATCTCTCTCTCTGTCAAATTAAAAAAAAAAAAAAAAGAATTAAAAAAAAAAAAAAAGAAGAATTGCAGGATGAGGTGGAGGAGAATGGCTGTGGCCCACCTTTCCGTGAGGCATGTAAGGCAGTTTGGTCCTCCCAGGGACCCTTGTGGCTCATGGCCCCATTCCTATTTAGAGCCTATGGCCAAAACCCAAAGGATGGCTCTGCAAAACCTGGGAAGGTCCTGCTGCTCGTACAGTCACCTTGCCATTGGGAAACCTTGCTTCCTTAACCTTAGATCCTTTCTCTGGTCTGAATTTCTCTAATTGCAGAGCTTAAATATAGAACATATTGGGAGTGGGGGTGAGGGGGGCAGCTTATTCTTAGGCTCCCAAGGCTTTTAGGAGCAAAGGAATAGACTGGAGGAGTAATGAGAAATGCCTTGATGCATTGGAGCCTTGACAGTCTCTCCCTTGATTAGTAATACGTGGACATCTCCAGAACTAACTGATTCCCTGACACCGAGTTTTCTTCAGCCCTGAGGTGGTGAGAGCTGGCCCTTGGTCTTTGAAGAATGGCCGGCCTCTTCTCCCAGATTAGCCTGTTCTGGGGATTGCAGTTGTGCAGAGAAAGCCCAAAATTGTGGGTTGGATGGAATCCTAATAATAGGAAAGTGAAATATGGAAGCAGTTGTGGATTGCATATGGAGAAAGGAATGTCTTATTGTAAAGGAGCTTATTGATATTTATAAATTGGATGTATACTTTTTTTTTAAGAGCAAGAGAGCTCATGTAGTGGGCAGGCCTGGGGGGAGGCAGAGAGAGAATCTTAAGCAGCCTCCATGTCCCGCATGGATCCTGACATGGGTCTTGATCTCAGGACCCTGAGATCGTGACCTGAGCCAAAATCAGGAGTCAGACACTTAACCGACTTAGCCACCCAGGTGCCCCTTGAATATACATCTTACTTTCCTTTTCAGACTAGAAGATATGTGATTACTTACTAATTTCATTGAGGACCAGATGCAGATTTTAATTCCACATTTAGTAACTTCCCAAAGTTACAGAAGGATGAAAGAAATCACAGTAGGGTTTTTATTCTTTTTTCATGTTTGAAAGCTATCCTAATTTCACAAGAACTGAGTGCTATTTGCTAAAATTCCAGAAAGAGATTAATTTGCCAGTTTGTATCCTATAATACCGGTGTCCCTCCACCCACCTCCCATGGCAAATGTCAATGTATGACAATGGTGAGATCAGTGTACATTAGAGTGTATTTCTGAGGGGGAAAAAGTCTTCATAGTCTGCAAAATAAAGGGGTAAAATAAATCGATCTTCTGTGGAAATGTAGATCAACATGGCTTTTAAAAGGATAAAAGGGGGTTGAGGAATGTATATTACGCTTTAAAAGTTCTGGTTCAGAACTCAAAACAGGTTTGGAATTCAGCAGGTTTGGAAGTATCCAGAAGAATGCATGAGTAGCATAGACGTTCATTTAAATGGACTGGTTTCACATAAAGGGCTCCCATGTTCAGTTAGTGGAATACTTCAGTAAAGTGATTTAATATTGCTTTCAAGTGTAGGGACTGGTGACTTAGACTCAAGATCCAGCAGATTCTCTGGCATTCATTTACTTAATCTGCCCCAAATCTCACATCCTACCAGGTGGTGACTACTATTTGATGTGCTCTGTAGTTTTTAAGTTGGAATCTCCTAACTTGGCAAGCCCACTGCTATCTTGCCCTCTAGTGGCTTTTTAAAAACTCATTAATAGTTCATTCTGAAACAGCTGATAAAGTTGTTGCTCTTGAGAGAGGGTCATCCATTCAAAGTTCAGTTGGGATAGAGTATCATGTGTGCTGTATCTTCCTCTGGCTGTAGAAACCGAGCTCACAAACAAGTTCCACCCACTATAGTGTGTCAGAATTTTGTTCTAATTAAACCTCAGAAGCAACTCAGAATCTAGATAATATATTTTATAGAATATATTTATGTGTAATAGTTTCATTTCTGTATGTATAAATGGAATGAGAAGACTTTGCTACATTTGTGAAGGGCTTGTTAGAAGAAGGTGATTTGAAGTGCCTGGGTGGCTCAGTGGATTAAGGCCTCTGCCTTCAGCTCAAGTCGTGATCCCAGGGTCCTGGGATCGAGCCCCACATTGAGCCCCATATTGAGCCCGGCATTGGGCTCTCTGCTCAGCGGGGAGCCTGCTTCTTCCTCTCTCTCTCTGCCTGCCTCTCTGCCTACTTGTGATCTCTGTCTGTCAAATTAAATAAATAAATAAATCTTTAAAAAAAAAAAAAGAAGAAGGTAATCTTTTTTTGGACTTGGGAGAATGGTGAAAATGTCGGTACATAAAGTATAGTTGATTTAAAGTGTAACAGTGCATGCACGTGCACACTCCTCTCTGTTCACTGTGGCTGCCTTCTCTGGGTACATAATCCTTTCCTAGCGCCAGCCACATTGCTCTGTAATTACTGATCTGCTAGTTGGTGTCTTCCTGGGCACTCTAATTTGAAGGTCTTTGTGTATGCAGATATCTGTATTCTCGGTGTACATGTGCCCAGAGCTTACTTACCATGAGGCCGGGTGCTTAGTACATGGAGAATAAAGAAATGTGCACAAGCATATGGAATCAGTGTCATTGGTAATAGGGACCAATGAGAATGGAGATCTGACCCTAGGAAACAGAATAAGACCTGTCCAGGAGCCCTGAGCAGCCATATGGACTTGGGGACTCCAGCGATCCAGGTTTCATTGGGCATTATGCTGCTATTAATAGAACAGTTTTGAAGCAGGGTAAAGAGGCTAGTTACTCCAGGAATCCAGTTCAAACGAGCACACGTGTGGGAGGAGGTAAGCTCCAGGAGTGGTGCCCTCAAGGCTGCTGGGGCTGGAGGAGGAATCCGCGATGAGAGTGAGACCCTGCATTAAGGCTCACGATGGACCGAGCCTCCCCCTAGAATTCCCTGAATGATGCGAGATGAGGTCTATAATTGACCTGAACTGGACATGCTTCCAGTGAGCTTCTGTGCTACACGTGTGAATGATGGAAGCTGTCCTGGCTGTCCTCCAACAGATGCGGCAGCAAAGCTACTGTGAAGGAAAGAAAAAGAGAAGCAGCTGATGTCACAGCTCCAGACTCTTACCTTCTCAGGAGAGCTTTTGCCTGCCTTGGATCGTTACCACTCTGTTTTTCTTGTCCTAGAGGAGGCAGAAGCTACCAAAGAGCATTGAGGAGAACCTATCCTGAGAAACCTTCTGACTTGGGGCAGCCCCATACCACTTCCCCACACCTGCCTTTCAGTGGTCCAGCATTCTCCTAGGGGAGAAGGGGTGCCTCCTGACTCCCCTCATCCCCATTCCAGGGTTTAGGATCTCTATGCCACGTGGGCACTGAGGCACAGAAAGGTTATGGACCTTGCCCAAGGTTGTTCACCTAATACACCGTGAATCCTGGACTTGAACTCAGTCTGATTTCCGGATCTATGCTTTTAACAGTAGTCTACACTCCTTTGCCAGTGTGGGAACTGACTGCCCTCATCAGGGTTGCCAGGAGAAGACTCAGCATTAAAATCTGCCTCTAACCGAGAAGGTCAGGTGAGCTGAATTAACTCTCATTTCCTCTGCTTATCTGGTGTCGATATGACCCACCCATTTCATCCTTGCTCTGACTCTCTCCAGGTCAGCCTTCCTGCCCCTAGTTCCCAGATTGCTGTGAAGTGAGCACGGTCCTGTGGTAGTACTCCATTCCTTCTGTTTTTCACCCTTGCCCACCTGGCACACCCTGCCCTCCTGATACCCTTGTGTATCAGCCTGGGACCAGCCCACTGTGGTCTCCTTACGCCTGCTGGATGGATCCCTGCTCTCCACCAGACTCCCCTGATTCCAGGATCATTTGAGGCAAAAAGGTACTTTGTTCTTTCCTGATAGCAATTCATGACATAAAAGCGAGGGGAGATGGCATTGTGCTTTTTTCTAACCCACTTGGATGGATTTGGGGCCATATTTTCTAAATAAATATACAGGTAATCATAAGTCCCTAAAATTCTAATCATCACATGTTTATACTAATACTACTTTATGAATTGTCAGTTTTTTAACTACCCTCTTCCAGACTTAGATGCACTAACACTCATGTTGAGATGACATTCTCTGTTAACTTCCTAAATGTTCCTTTTAATTCATTTTACTGGGGGAGAAAAAAACCTCTCAGAGGTTCACTATTACAATGGAATGGTATTTCATTTTGCCTGTTTTATTTTTTTTAAGACTTTATTTATTTATTTATTTGACACACAGAGAGATCACAAGTAGGCAGGGCAGCAGAAAGTGGGGGTGGGAGGAAGCAGGCTCCCTGCTGAGCAGAGAGCCCAATGCGAGGCTCTGTCCCAGGACCCTGGGATAGGTTTAACCCACTGAGCCACCAGGCGTCATTTTGCCTGTGTTAGGTATGAGTTGTAAAATCTTAGGATACATTGATGAGTTAAGATATAAAGCTCACTAAATACTAAAGTACCAGCATCTTAAAAGATCATGTTTGGAGAAAATCAAATTTTACAGAGCAGATACATGAAGAGGGATTATTCACACTACAAGATGATTTTTTGCTTTATGAAATAACTCACTACAGTGTTTTGTTTTGTTTTTTTTTAACTAAAAGCCTCCAGGGCTCTAGATGTGATTCCTCTATAAAAACTTAAATGTCTGTGGAAATTTTCACGATGGCAACTGTTCTAAAAATGAAAATGTACCACCTGTCATTAGCTGAATTTTTATTTGTAAACTTTACCTGCAAAGATTTCAGAGGTGCGCCCATCTGGCATTTGTCTCCTGCCATTCTTCTTTTCTATTAAGATCATTATCAGGTTTTCCTTCTTCTATTTTTCTAGTAGTTCAGCCCAGAAACCATTAGCTAGGATGGGGCAAGGCAGCCATCTATGTGGGAAAGCCGGTGTGGCCATGCTGGTCCAACTATGGTGAGGAGGGTGTCTTCCTAGGAGCGTAGCCCATGGAGGAGTTGGCCATCGCCTAGTTTGGGGTGAGGAGAGCAGCCTTGTGTGGGTGTCAGGGACCAAGAGGGGTGAGATGGGTGTCCTGGGGGGAGTGGGGAGTGACAGTATGCCCCATCCAGAGTGTTCAAGCCCACACAGAGTAAGGAGAGTGCCCTAGTGGGACTAGGGGCTCAGTGGCAGCAGTAAGAGATTATATCCATATGAGGGAATTGATTAAATATACAAGTACACTGAGAATGATGAGAGCCAGAAAATTAGAGCAGACGCTATGGTGGTAGCTTGGAATTGGAGATACTGGTAGAAATTCATGAATCTCAATGAATATAGATTTACAGAAACAAGGATAGAGGCATCTGTACAGTCAAGTGCTGTCTCCCTGTGTTCACTGACCCCTGGGAGCAGCAACACACCAGGGCCAATGAGTACACCCAGCAAACAGACCTTGGCTGTTAAATGCCGTTCTCCACTGAGAGCAACCAGGGCTCCCTGGAGAAATCCCTGATTCTGATTCTGAGGCCTGGGGAGGGAAAGTACAAGATGAGCCTGAACATTGTATCATGCAAAAAAAGTAAGGAAGCACTCAGGAATGACACATGTTGGAGGGACTCGGAAGCCAGACTGGCAAGTCTGGACAGTGTAAGCAAGCATCAAATCAAATAGTGAAGCTCCCAAAAGAAACACAGATCTGGTGGGAATGCAAGCTGGTGCAGCCACTTTGGAAAACAGCATGGAGGTTCCTCAAAATGTTGAAAATAGAACTGCCCTATGACCCATTCTTCTTTTCTGCACTATTGGGTATTTACCCTAAAGATACAAACGTAGTGATCCAAAGGGGCACGTGCACCCGAATGTTTATAGCAGCAATGTCCACAATAGCCAAACTATGGAAAGAACCTAGATGTCCATCAACAGATGAATGGATCAAGAAGATGTGGTATATATACACAATGGAATACTATGCAGCCATCAAAAGAAATGAAATCTTGCCATTTGCGACAACATGGATGGAACTAGAGCGTATCATGCTTAGCGAAATAAGTCAGAGAAAGACAACTATTATATGATCTCCCTGATATGAGGAAGTGGTGATGCAACATGGGGGCTTAAGTGGGTAGGAGAAGAATAAATGAAACAAGATGGGAATGGGAGGGAGACAAACCATAAGTGACTCTTAATCTCACAAAACAAACTCAGGGTTGCTGGGGGGAGGGGATTTGGGAGAAGGGGGTGGGATTATGGACATTGGGGAGGGTATGTGCTTTGGTGAGTGCTGTGAAGTGTGTAAACCTGGTGATTCACAGACCTGTACCCCTGGGGATAAGAATATATGTTTATAAAAAATTAAAAAAAAAAAAGAAAAGAAAAGAAACACAGATCCTGGGGTACCTGGGTGGCTCAGTCATTAAGCATCTGCCTTCAGCTCAGGTCATGATCCCAGGGTCCTGGGATCGAGCCCCATATCAGGCTCCCTGTTCCACGGGAAACCTGCTTCTCCCTCTCCCACTCACCCTGCTTGTGTTCCCACTCTCACTGTGTCTCTCTCTGTCAAATTAAATAAATAAATCTTAAAAAAAATAAATAAACACAAATCCAAACTGTGGAGTGGACCTGTGCCATTACTAGCAACCTAACTAAAGCAGGAAATTTACCTCATTGTCGCTTCTAAGGGTCCAAAATAATCTCTTATTCCTACAGTACAGCTTTTTCATAATTTGTTCTGGATTGAAGGTCTTGTCTTCACTGAACACCGCCCCCCATACCTGAAAAAGGGTTATAAGAAATTTTAGAGATGACAATGTTTGTATGTAAAAAGGTAACATTTTTATTGAAAATTGGCCTTTAAACTTCTGGTTTGACAGAGACACTGTTTTTATGCTTGTTAGTCGTGGTGATTTTCCTTGCTGTGGTCTCTGCCCTCCCTTTCTAGCAGCATGTAACCACTTAGTAATGCCACTCTGGGAATCCATGAGTAGATCCATACTTTTTTGAAGGAAAAAGACTAATAAGCAACTGAAAAAATAGACTTCTGTTCAGTATATCAAAAAAAACCTCTAATTTCTTTCTAAGCATGCCTAATATCTCTTATTTTTCTTTTGTTTGCAATGAATCCTGCTTTTGTAACTAAGTGACTGAAATACTCTGTAATTTTAGGTATTATGGGAAAATACAGAATTTTGCATTTTTAGAAAATTGGACTTAAATAATTTAATCTACTAAATTTACCTTGAGCTTAGATTTAAAAAAATAAAACCAGTCAGGTCTGAGGGTGTACTTCCAACTAGCAAAATTAGAAATAAAGGTGAAGTGGGCAGTGGAAAATGGAGGTGGTTTGGGTGTGGAGAGCCAGTGAATTGGATGGGGGGCCCCACCTCCGGATGGACTGGTTGAGGCATGTTTGCAAGGGCCTTTCCTTGCTCATATTTGCTATCAAGGATAAGAAAGAGGGATTGTCCCAATAGATGACCATGTAAACCTTTTCTTCCCACCACTTCTTTCCCTTTTCCGAGGGTGTCAGAGAAAATTGAGACAAGACTTCATAAAGTAAACCTGAAAAAAGAAAAAAAAAGATAATCCCTAGTTCAAAGTTTGGTACTTAACATTGCTTCCCTACAACCTCCTTAAAAAAAAAAAATGAAAACCAGGGCACTTGGGTGGCTCAGTCGTTTTAAGCGTCTGCCTTCGGTTCTGGTCATGATCCCAGAGTCCTGGAATCCAGCCCCGTGTCAGGCTCCCTGCTTGGTGTGAAGCCTGCTTCTCCCTCTCCCACTCCCCTGCTTGTGTTCCCTCTCTCGCTATGTCTGTCTCTGTCAAATAAATAAATAAAAATCTTAAAAAAATAAAATAAAATAAAACCAAAACAACAGCAACAACAACAACAACCAACAAACAAACCTCATGTTGTAATAAATGAAATGTTACATGCTCCAGGAATAATTAATACCAAGACCTTAAGAAAAAATATTATTATGATAATTACAGAATCAGAGTATATCCCCCAAAGTTTGGGAACTTTCACAGAAGTCTTCAAAAATTCTTAGAGGAAGACTGAGTCTTGCAGACTTATGGAAGGATGGAAGAGGACTGTTTTTATTTCTTACTGGCATTTTTAATATATAAGCACCTCCCCTGTAGATGAGAGCTTGTCTGCCCAGTTTCCCTGTTGGCTCTTCCCACGTCTGCCTGTAAACCTCAGGGAAAATCATGGAAGGAGAGGCAGCCTCTACCTACATTCAGGCACAAAGGCATATCTTATTTCTGGGGGGTGGGGTTATCTCTGTTGTGTGTTTATTTGATTTGGTTTCATTAGCTTTGCAGTTACAAGGAATCCATTTTAGGAAGTAGTGCGGTAGTCCTTGGTAGTCCTTGGAATTCCGTTCTGCTTCTGTTTTGATGCTGATGGGATTCCACACCCTCACACCTCCTTTAATGCATCTCTCTAGATTTTTAGTGGGATATTGGAAGAGGTTGCACTGGGAGCTGTAGCTGGATCACCTTTTACACTTGAACATCTTGACAGGTGTGAAGCTCTAGTTGAACATTTGTTCCCATGTGTAATGCATCAAACAGAGTCTAATAAACCTACTTTTATTCATCCCTCTGACTCTTTACCCTCGACTTTGAGACCAACAGTAACAGTAGTGTTTGGATCATGACAAACCTTTATAGAAAAGGAGGCCATCCTGGGTCCTGTGTTTCTAGCAGCATCGGATACCTTTTTATATGAGTTCATTGAAACCAGCGGAACAAGAAGATGCCGTCCTTTGGTCCTCCTGCCTGACACGTGTTCTATAAATGCACATTAGCACCAAAGTGTGAAGCTAAGAAAAGAACACTGAACTCCACTGAGAGTCAAAGAAAAAAGAATATGGATGCTTGGTTATTTTAAACCTTGGATAACCTCTCCATTTTGTAGTGAAACTTCCCAGTGTTTAATTTTGACTTATTCCCACATCCAATCAGCTGAAGACTCTTTGACTTGGAACCCATACTGCTAGGACTGTTTCCTGTCTTTTCCTCCATTGCTTTTTTGCAGTGAAAGAGGCACACAGGTTTAGGGACAGCGTTCCTTTTCCCAGGGGGCCATGTCTGCTGCAGAATCCATGTATTGCCTTGACAAATGTTGGGTTCATTGAGATTTTTTTCAAAGGAACTCTTCTGTGAGGTTGATAGAATTAAATTTTTTGAGTTCATAAATCTGACCACTTTTACCTCTGCAACTGTGTTTCAAAATAAGCAAACTCGGGACGCCTGGATGGCTCAGTTGGTTGAGCAGCTGCCTTCGGCTCAGGTCATGATCCCAGTGTCCTGGGTTCGAGTCCCACATCGGGCTCCTTGCTCAGTGGGGAGCCTGCTTCTCCCTCTGCCTCTACCTGCCATTCTGTCTGCCTGTGCTCGCTCTCTCCCCCTCTCTCTCTCTGATAAATAAATAAAACCTTTTTAAAAAAATAAGCATACTTAGGGGTTGACTTAAAAGGCATTTCCATAGGCTTGTGTGTACAAGTACTCAGCACTGTTCTAGCTTTAGCTCATTGTGCAGAGATGAGCTGTAGTCTAACTAAGATCAGGAAGAGACTTTTTCTCAGGGTTTAATTATGATTCATGTGTTTTCTACAGCAGTTCCAATAGTGAGATGCTTCTGAAGAGCGAATGAGATTTCAGCTTATCCGGAATCCCAGGCAGCTTTGGATACTGTGTGTGGGGTGCATGTTTATACATGTCTTCTGTCTCCCTTCTGGTTTTGATAAATGCGGTAGCTAAGGCTTGTACAGTTCTCTCGGTGGTTTTTGCTGGCTTTTACTCATGGTATTCTGCTTTTGCATATATTTTTGTTTTATTTTTACTGTGAGTTCATGTTTCTTAGATTTTTATGCAGAAGTCTCTGCAACTAGAGTTGAGGGTGAGTTCCTCTACAGAGGAACTGGGTTCACTTTCTATTCCTGGGAGCCCCATAAATTCAGCTCTCAATGAGAGTTTTTTCTGGCCACAGACTTGCATCAGGTCTGGCTTGTGGTTCTGAATTCTTAGGGGTGCGGGGATCTTCCCCCTTCACTTGGAATCAAAATTTGAATGCGGTGATTGTATTTGCATTCGTGAGATGTCCAGTTCCAGTTCTCCCAAACACAGAGGTCATGGTCCTTTGCGGGTATGTCCAATTAGATGTTCCACTTTCAGTGGGCCCTGAGTTGTTTCTTTCTTTCTTATTTTTTTTTTCCTGCCTGTAACCACCAAGAGACTGTACAAATAAAAGCTGGAGTCCCTCCAGAACAGCAAATGCCCCCAAAGCAAATGTCACTTGGACTCCCCTGCTTACCTCTCGTGATTTCCGCCTTCACTTAATTTTGGCTTCTAATATTCCTTACTCATCAGCTGGCTCCTATCTGGCTGTTTATTTTTAATATTTTAGCCAATATTTTTAGTTTTTCAGTGAGGCTAGGTCAGAGAACCTACTTGGGCAGACCCTCTCAGAAATGGAAGTCCTCGGTTCTTAAGACTGCTTTAAACCTTTCTCTGTTTAGCCGACTTTTTCCCACAAGGGCCCTTTTAATTCTGTAAAAAATCCCTTTTAATTCTGTAAAAGGGATGCAAGGAGACGTCCAGACCCCACTTAAATATCCGGTGTTCACTGCTGGTGCAGAATCCCATTCTGGTCAGACAGCTGTGATTTCTAGATCTTTTTTTCTTACACGGAACTACATTCTAGCTCCCTTTCATTCTCCTGGTTGTTTGAGGTTCTTGGTAAGCCTCTCCTTCCCGTGTGGCATGTCTTGAAACCTCCACCTTTGAACACCAGGATTGCGGATGGTCCCCTCCATGTGGCATCCCCAGTTTATGAGCTCCGGCATGTTTGGAGCTGCCTCAGATATTCCAGATAGAGCCTGACAGTCCCAGCGTGTGGACTGCCTGTGTGCTTCTGTCTATGCTCCTGGCTTCCCTTGCAGCTCTGTCCTATGCTTCATTACAGCGCGCTGAGCTAATAATGGGTTCTTCCCCTCCATTCCCTCTTCCTCCTACCCCCCAACCCTGACCTTCATGTCAACTGTTTGAAGCCAGATCTTACACATCCTGAAATTACGGATAATGATGCATTTTCTAAAGGTAAATGGTCCGCTGTTATCTGATACCTTTTGGAACTGGCATATTAAGCCCCAATATGATTCAATTTATCTGTGCTTAAGCATAATTTCCTTCAATACCAAATCATCTAGAATATCAAACTCCTAAATTGTTAACTTGAAAACTTAGCACTTTCACTTGATAGGTTGCCAATCAGTTCTGTCTGCAGAAATTGATAGTTATTCAGTTATTCTTAATAATGAAATCTGTTGAATTAATAATCTACCTCGTGCAGTTATAGTGGCTCTTGCAAGATATTTAACCAAGGAGTTTCATTTACTATCTTTAATTTAAGGAAAGAGATTAACGTTCTCAAAGTCTCGTCTTACCAGCATTTGGTGTCAATTGCTGTTTTATATTGACTGCATTAATGAGATTTCCTGCTGATTTCAGTCTTGTAGTACATAATATATCAAAAGATCTATTAGTTATCATTTAGGCTCCTGTTGTAAATATTTCTGGAAGGCTGTCTTGGCAGTGGTAGTACAGTTAGCGGTGTTCAGGACTGTGAACCCTGCAATCATTTTGCTCTTCTTCTCAAAATAAAAGCTTCTTCCTTCTTTTTCCTGTTGTTATTTCCTCATTTTGGCTGTGGGGCTCACTAGTTTTGTATCGACCTAGTGTGATTACATTTATGACAGAATGGTTCTAAATTTCAGACAAATTCTAATGAGTTACATCAGTGATTCCTGAATTTAATTGTACCGGGACATAAAGCATGTGTCTGAAAGCTAGGCAGTTTCCTGTGAACATATTTGACAAAGATATTAACCAGGAGGATTTGTGGGTTAAAGTTATTTTAAGGTTCACATGAAAGGATTTATTCAGTGGAATAGGGAAAAAAAAAATCCTTGCCTGGCCATAAAAGAGATTAGAAGAGTAACAAGTTAGGGAGGTAGCTGAAAACTTCCTTGAAGTCACTAGAACAACTCAAGCAGTAAATGAAACATGTTTTACTGTTAGTGGTTAAAAATATTTTTCATTGATTTTTTATTGGAAACATGAATTAACTGTAAAACATATCACATATTTTTTGGAGAGGACTTTTTATGCTAATATTTATTAGTGGCCTGGAGATACTATTTTAAAGTAGAAATCCATCTTAATAAAGGCTAAAATCACGGAAGACATGAGTTATTAAACCACAGATGATACTCACTGCCAGCCTTGGTCTGTATAGTTTCAAAACTGCAAAACAGTTGTAGTTTTAGATAATCCAGAAAGATAAGGATACTTGGGTTATTTCTTGAATTTGAGAATAGAGAAATAATTCTCAAAGGAGAATATATTAGAATGTCTGCTTTTAAAAATTCTTTGACGATTCTCTAGGAGAAAGCTGGACTTTAATTCAGTTTAAATCCTTTGAGTTTGATAGTCCTGTCTGACAGAAGAGAACCAACTTTGTTAGTGAACAGGAGCGTTGTCATGTTCTTTGCTTAAGCATGTTCTAGAATTTTACCTTTAAACCTGCTTTTATTCGTAACATTTATATTTATAGAGTATAAATATTTATAGAGTACTTTCTTGTTTCTTTTTACTTGATTTCCCCAAGAGTTCTGAGAGGCAGAGTAAACATTGTGTTTGTGTGTGTACGTACACACACACACATGCACACACACGCACACACAAAACACACACACCAGGCAGGACTGTATCTCCACTTAATAAATGAAACCAAATTCAGCCAAATGAAAGGACATGAATCCTTAGTAGAGGACCAGACTAGATTCCAGGTCTTCCAACTCCAAATTGTGTTCTCTGTGAAGACCTCCCCACCCCGACTCTGTGTAGCTGTGGAGAGAAACTACCCTTCTCAGCACCTGCGATTTGCTCAGCCCTCTAGAACAGCAGTCAGCTGGTCCCATTTCTTAATAGAAATGACAGTGAAGATGAGCCATGTAGACAGTGAAAGAAATCCTTCGTCAGTAGTGAGAGTGGTGGGGTTGGGACAAGGAGGATCTGGAGTCAAACTCGGGTTCCCACTGCTGACGAACTGGCAATGGCAGCAAGTTTCTGGACGCCTCTGAATTTCCGGTTCTTTATCCGTTAAGACCTTTGGGTTATATCATGAAGACCTTATAAGCTTTTTTAAGGATTTGGAAAGTTATGTCAAGGGCAGGGAGATGCCGCAGAAGTATTTTAAGCAGGGACACTAACTGATCAGATTTCTGTTTCAAGAAGGTCACTCTGGATGCACTATGGAGGGCAAGACCTAAGTTGGCAGACCTGTGAGAGCAATCCGGTGGCGGGATGGTGGGGCCTGGCAGTGGGGATGGAGGGAGGTGGACAGATTCCAGAGATGTGTAAGAAGCAGCCTCGACTATCTCAGGAAATGTGACCGGAGATGGGACATAAGGGAGACAGAGGAGACCGGGGTGATGCTGAAGAGTGCGGACAAGCTTTTAGTGATCGTGGCAAGAACAGTTTCATTAGAGTTATGAGGACAAATGCCACTCTGTAGACAAACGATGAGTGAGAGAGACAGTGACTTAGAGACCATACAAGAAAACGACTCAAGATGTTCGGCCTTCAGAGTGTTGGGACAATACAGCACAGTAAGTGGAGGGAGAGGAGGGCCAAGAGAGGGTTTTAAAACGAGTGAGTGCTAAGCATGCTTGAACACTCGGTAACGAATATAGGGGGAAGACACAGAAGTGGGGATTGGTGGGTAAAGAGATTTTGATAGCCACAAAGAGGAGGTTTCTACCACTCAAGTGGAATGGCTGGCCTTGCGTGGACTTGCTTCTCTGAGGCCCTGTGGTTGTGGGGAGGACCCCAAGTCCTAGAGTCTGGCTACTGGGAATGGAACCTTGCCTCTACCTCATGAAACCCAATTTTCTTCTCTGCAAAATGGACCACTTAAAGCAATAAGACAGTTATTGTTATTAAGTTTTAATTAATTTTAATTTTATTAATTATTAATCATAATGATATAATTATTAAATTGACAATTTCTTCTTATTTTCCATATTCTATGATAACCTACAGTTTTAAATCAATACGTATTTCTTAAAAGTAATAAGAAGGCAGAAACCATGAGCGCTTTTTTTCAAAGTCTTTAGTATTGACCTTCATGGTTGGGAACTGCCCTCCTCAAACTTCCTACGGTTGATTTGTCTCAGCATGAATAATAGCATAATTTGTACCAGGCAGCTGTTCTGTGCAATTCTTAAGATTCTGACATATTCCATTCATTAGATGGCTTTGGAGTTACTTTTTAAAATAACTATAAATTTTTTAAGTTTTAAAATTAATATGATATATCTATATATATCTATTTTATACCAGCAGGAAAATCATAAGAAATGTTAGATCAAAAAAAAGAAAAAGAAATGTTACATCCCATGGCACAGTGCACTCTCTCCAGACATGTGATTTGGGCTAACAGTATATGGAAGGCCAGGTGTGTCAGGGTTAGGTGAGGAAGATTATTAAATCTTCTTTTGGAGTATGGAGGCTGTGGGAGAAGAGGTGGATATATTTTGTTTGCAGAAAGTCTGGGGACCTTTGAGAGAGAAGGGACTAAGTCCATCTCTTGCTCTCTGACAATGTGGTGGGGTGTGCTTATAAAATCATGACCAAGGCTATAATAACCCTTGTGAGGAGGAATAAATCTGGCTCAAGGGCACATCCATGTTCTATTTTGGGAGTGTTAGCTGAGGGCTTCAGGAAAGCAGTACATTATTGAAAACCCAGGGAACAAGTGATTGCCCACATGCCAGTGAGGTCTTCAGCTGCCTTCCCTCACTGGCTCCAGGAACCCTGGAAGCTGGATCAGTAATGTCCATCAGGAGACTTGAGAAATCTTCTCTGAAGAAACCAACTAGACCTAAAGGAAAAGACTTTAAAAATACCAAAGTTTTGGAATTCTGACCTTTCAGTGAAACTGAAGGGACTATTGGTTACTCAGAGCGAGTCCTGCAAGAAAGAATGAGCAAGAAGCTAAATATTTGATAGCCAAAGGTTAAAGTAGCTTTTGAAGATAAAAGCAGAAGAAATCTCCCAGAAGGTAGAACAAGGGAAGGGGGAGGAATATTTAGGTATCCATTCAAGAATCCAACATCCAACTAATGGGAGTTCCAGAAGACACAGTAAGGAGAAAGTTACAAAAGAAGTAATTTAGAAAGATACATATGCCTCTAGATTGACTGAGATTCACAGGGCCTGACAAGACCAGGCTTATCCTCTCCTTTCATTTGACCCAGATTCACTGGGGACCTGCTGTTAGGTATGGACAGGGACATGCACTAGAGGCACAGGAGTGGGGGGAGGAGGGGCAGCAGATAAACAGCGGTGCCATTGTGGAGGTTGCATTCTACTGGAATTACATTAAAACAAAAATGACTCATGTGTGGTGCTTCATTGGGATATTTCAGAACATCAGGTTTAAAGGGAAGGTAGTAGAACTTTCCAGGCAGAGAAAATCAGGTTATACTTAAAAGATCAGGCGGCATGGAACTTCTCCATAATAGCGATACACTGCTTAGGAGGGCAGGAGTTCCGGCCTGTAGTTCTATACCCAGCCAAACCATCAAGTGAGAGAGTAGAACGAAGACATTTGTAGATACAGAAGGTTAAAATCTTTACCTGCTGGACTTGTACTCCACACCAACGATGCAGGAAGATGAAGAAAGAGGAAGACATGTTCCAGGAAGCAGGAGCTCCCACAGGAGAAGAAAGTAAAGGGGCTCCCGGGAGAGTGAGGACAGTGTTGTGTAGCGGTGCTGGAGGTCCGCCTTCCCAGGCAGGCAGGGGCCGCTAAAGTAATGCCTGTGTGTGAGGCATGTGCAGGTCAGGATGAACCACCAGGAGATTACCTGGTAGGATTCTGCAGAGAGGAGTTTACCGTCATGTCAGAAGGCTTGGGGGTGAATTAGTGATAGGAAAATTGAAAACAGAGATAGGCATAGACAAAGTTTTAATTAATGCCAGGAGAGAGAGCTATTAAAAAAGGAAATGTACTCATGGTATATTACAGGCTCAGCTGTGAACATTATATACAGAATTGTAACCATGGAAACAGTGACTATCCATTTAATAAAAAATTTAGTTATTTTAATTTTATTTTGATTCCTAAAATCACTTATTACAAGATCGGAGGGAGGGTCTGCATGAGAAAGCTAAAGGCTTACCTTGTATAATAGGAAGTCAAAACCAACAACCGGAAAATGAAGAAAGAATCATTTCGAAGGCCATGTGATACTAAAACAATCTGCCAAAGAATTCTGTGTAGTTTCCACCCCAGTGTGACTTAGGCGCAGGATGGAAAGTTGTCTGTCACCCCCTTGGCTGTTGACTTCCATAATGGAATCCCGTCTCTGAGGGAGGTGGGATGGCTTTATTGCAGCGAGGTGCCTGAAGGAAGTTACCCAGGACTTCTTAGGGCAAGCTTGTTCTAATATACTCCTAAGGCATACCCTTGGGTTACAAGCAATGTGTCACTGCATTCGTTTTACCTGTTTGAGAGGGAACGTGGTGCAGAGAGCAATACAGGCTCTTGGGCTGGACTGCCGGGTCCCAAACACTGGCTTTTCGTGACCTTGGGCAAGTGAGGTCACAGCTCAGTGTTCCCATCTATAAAATGAGGGCAGTAATACTAGTAATACTACCTTCTCCTTAAGGTGGCTCTGAAGAGTAAATCAGTTAGTAAATGTAGTATCTTTCAACCAGCACATGGTACACAGTAAGCATACATTCTACATTACTTTAGTAACCTTTCCATTTTTCACAATTACTATTTTGTTTTCAGTTCACAAAAGTGGATCAATCATTCAGAAAGGTTCACTGAAGTATAAAAGGAGTGACAAAAATAGGAATAAAATACTGCAGCTGAAAATAACATCATAAACATATTGAACAGAAACCCAGTGTAATTATGTAATGTGAATCTTAATGTCCAGGGACCAGTGGACCTGCCAGATTGGTAATTTCACTAAGTAACAGAAAAAGAAAAATTTGAAATAGAAAGTACCACAATGACTCGCTGAAAATTAGATTTTACTTGGCATGTGATTATCCGTAGTCTCCAGAACTTTTTCTGTTACAAAACTTTGTCAAATAATGGCATGAAACCCTTAACACTTTTGAGTCCTTTTCAGGTAAAGTGCAGTGACCTATCTAGTAAACCAGTTGGGTCTTCCCAGATCAAGTAGAAAATAATGTTTTCCTGGGTGAAATTGATAAATTTTGTCACTGAGGGCCCAGAATAGAACAAAACCTCAAAGGCATCCTTCAAAATTGGATTCGTCATAGCAAAGGCAGATTTGCTGAGAAGTTTGCTACATCAACCTCGGAGCTGATGAGAACATCCTCAGAGGGAAAGAGGAATGAGCTTTTGGCAAAATCCCTTTATCAAATGCTGCTGTTGCTTGTCACATAATGTCAGTGGTATGCAAGTGTAGGGGAGCAGTCTCGTGTGTGAAAGAACATTCTCCTTTATAGTTTGTTGAAATCCCTGATGTGCAGGGTACAAGTCAGCCTTTAGTACCTTTCTGACAACACAGATCAGGGAGAAGTAGTTGATGACTTTTCATTGAAATACCTTTGCTTCAGAAGAGGAGGTATTTTGTGGGGGGGGGGGGGGG